>NC_142931.1:65782630-65932630 GCF_046866305.1 Octopus bimaculoides | reverse complement strand
GAGTGCTCAGCCACTTGCAATTTAATTTCACGAGCAAGCTGTTCCATTGATCGGATCAACTGGAACCCACGACGTTATAAGCGACGGAGTGCCAACAACAACAACAACAGTAAATGTTAAATTCTTCAGCTTAATTATGTTTGAGTTATTTGCTGTTGCCTAAAATTTAACTTTCCTTCCATTGCTTTGCACCATATGAGTGGATTTATTGCTTTCTGAGAATAAAATATTATATAGAAAATACAATACATGGAAATAATCATACCAGAAATCAGTCACATCATATGATATTTTCTATTCAACCAGGTAACAAAAAACTATTATACTAGTTAGGCGATGCATATTTTTAGACATGAAAGCTGAGTTTTGTGTAAAGAACATCATTGTTTCAAGAAAGTCTATGTTTTCTTCACTTCATTTAATGTGTTTGAGAAAAGACTTCCTGTCGTTGAGAGATATACTTTGAAAATAGAAAGGATCAGTAAGTTTAAATAAAAGATATTAGTGCATTTGGTATAGAATACGTAAAGAATAACTACATCAAGAAGATATCAAAGATGAATGCTTGGTGAGAATACACATTGGAGAAAATGAAAGACATGCACCAGTTTTAATGTATTATTCTTAAAATAATAATAAATAACATTCTGTCATTTAGTGTACGTGAACAAAGTCTATGACTGCACTATAAATGTAAAATAAGAATAATTCCACAAATATATCTATGAACAAATATATCTATATATTGCTTAGTAAATTTCTGTCACTGACATACAAAAATAAATTGCAGTTAATAGACTCAGAATTAAATGCAGCTCTAGTGATACTAGCATCATTGGTCATAATTTGATTTCCCCTCACATGTGCTATGGCACAGCATATCAGTAAACAGATTTCACTTTATTTACATAAAAGTCATGGTCCAGCAACTCAATTCATTTTGAGATGGTCCAAGTACAGGGTATTGATAAAACCCCAAGAATGGTGAAATATCAGTATCTACCATTCTTGGTGATTCTGACTTGTCTTGCTTGGTCTGTGATATTCAGGTGTTCTTTGATAATTGGTGTCATTCTGGGAGCTTTCCTCCTGACTCTATCCTGTAGCAAATTTGGTATATAAACAAAAACACATACACTATATATGTGCAATCAATAATGTTTACATTTACTATATATATATATATATATATATATATATATATATATATATATATATATATATATAGATAGATAGATAGATAGATAGATAGATAGATAGATAGATAGATATAATTTAAATATTAATATAGTTAGCATGGTGGATAAAATGTTTAGTGGCATTTTTTCTGGCATTATCTTCTGAGTTCAAATTCTGCTAAGGTTAATTTCACTTTTACTCCTTTTGGGGTCAATAAAATAAATATTAGATGTATAGTGGAGTTGATATAATCAAGTATCCCCCTTTTCTAAAATTGCTAACCAATTTCAAATCATTATTATCAAGTTGGTGCCCCAACATGGTCACATTCTGATGATGGAGACAAGCAAAAGAATAGCAAATTGGGTAGCATACACCATAAGAACGTTAATGAACAAGTTAAAAGAATCTCAATGTTTTCTTATCAAATAAAAGTCAATGATTCTAGTACTACCCTTAATGAATTTTCTCTTTCCTTCTCATCTCCAATTTCTTTCATGTACTTTAAAATATCATATATTAACTAGTATTAAATAGTAAATTGCTGTTTATCTCCAGTGCCTTTCAATTTTCTATGTAAACACTGAATTTAATCATTTCATTTGCACTCTGATGATTGTGAAATTCAGAAGAAATCAGATAAGTCTTGTAGGTGGCATCATCTTAATAAATGCTCCTTATCACACAAGATACACACAGTATAAATGGGATATAAAGTGAGATAATGTGTGTGTGTGCATGTGTATAGTATTTTATTTATCATTGTTAAGGTTTCTCTTATTTGGTCACAATATTAATCAATTATATAGTTTAAATTTTCTGTTGCTTCAGTTAGAACATATATACACAGAAAGCTAACAATAGTAAGTTTGCTTTGAATAGTTATAACAACATTACCAAGATTGATCTGTGTCCAAGAATTATGTAAATTGCCTTGCCCTGAGATATATTATTGTTTTATACTTAATTTCATTATCTCCATGGTGATATAGATTAAATCCAAATTCATTCTTGCTTTAATTTTGTAATTTCTTCTGTTAGCTTAAATGGGGCTAGAATATTCTACTGTGCCATGTTTTATTTAAAGATTTATAAATTTTTCATTATTTTTGAAGTTTGTCATTGAAATCAGTAGAGGTATGGAAGTAGGAAGATAATATATACAAAGATTACAAAGGAGAGGAGCTTGCATCTACTCCTCATTTTTTTCCATGAAGATAAATTAATATTCATTTATTATTGAATTCACTTAGCATGCTCATTAACAATATCGTTACTTAATGATCAAAGTGTTAGATCCAGACTAGAATGAGATATTACAAGGATTCATGAAAATAACATGATATATGTATTTTGATTCCAGCTTTTCTGCATCCTCTAGCATCAGATAAATTTGAGGATACAGACCTCTTTCCAAAATGAATATTCAATTTTATTTATTCATTCTGAGGTGTATAACCATATAAAATATGCTTAGATTCCATTCTTTAAATGCATCAAGGGATATCCATGCACATAAAAACATGGTTCCTTTATCACTCATCCATCAAATCAATTTATTGCTGTATGTAGAGCTTAAACATTCCATTTAATACATATATTATTACTAGAGAGACATCATCATCATTGTCTAGTGCATGCAACGTCTTGTATATCTTGGCTAATGTCATCAATTGTCATTGTGCACAGAAACAAAACATGTTCTGTGAACTTCTTTAATTTGTTTAATTATAACCTGCTTTCCTCTGATTGTTTGATATAAAACCACATGTTTTAAAGTATTCAAATTTAAATTAAAAACCCATCTATCATAGTTTTATGTGCAATCATTTTAAGTTTTGTCACAAAACCCAGCTTAATAATGATAATGTTAGCTATTTTATGAAATCCCTATTGAATTTCTTGATTTAAAAAAATACAAACATATTTAAACTTGTAGGCTGTGTACTTCATACAGCTGTCAAAGAGGTAATTTAATGATAATCCTGATGTATTACTTTTGTGTCTCTTATCTTTTAAATATATATTAACCCTTTAGCATTTAAACTGACCATATCTGACCCAAATATTCTACCTGTTTTATTTTCAAACTGGCCAGATTCAGCATCTCACACCTTCCATACAATGTCATTCTAAAAATAAATAATTTCATCTTTGAAATCTCTAGGCTATAAGATAATATACAAGTAATTTTTAAAAAAGGTGAATAAATAAGCATTACATTTGACAGAGTAAGCTGAATACTAAAGGGTTAAACATTTTCTTTTATCCATTCGTTTCAGGCCCATCTTCCCCTATTATTTTACCTTCCTTTGACTCAACCTCTTCATTTTTGTCATTATCATGATAATAGTCATTATTGAATTCACATTTAATTCATTTACAAGGGTGTCTGTGAATGACGGATGAGAGAAGTTCTTTGTCAAAAAATTTCTCCACAGCATCCAACACAAACAAACTCTGGCAACAAAGTCTAGTTGAGTGATTTAGCACAGAAATCTTTTACTGTTGAATGATGAAAGAGTAAAGACCGATCACTGGTGCACTAAAAACAGTTGATTCAAAGAGATAGTGATGGGCATCATCAACAATGATTGACAACTCACCTTAATAGAAGAAACTGATTTAAAAACTTTCATAGTTCTGCAGCTATATATAACCTTTTGTAAGTCTTCAGGAGATAATTCAGGGAGAAAATCTGGAGCTGAAGTCTATGAGACGATTGCAGAGCAGTCTACAACATTGTTCTTACTACTTCAGTGACAACACTGAAACCAAATGTATTGGCTCCTACCCGTCCTTGAATCAGAGTAGTGAAACAAAGTTGAAATTTGCGGTGTTAGCAATGTCTGGTACTCCAAAACTTCATGCCAAAGCCTGCACCCAGAAAAAGTGTAGATCCATGATCTCAGAAATTATGGATCTCTCTCTCTTTCTCACACACACACACACACGTGAACACGCGCACACACACACACACACACACACACACACACACATCAGATGCATATAATATCCAGATCAAGTGCTGTAAATTTTATATGCATGTGATGTGTGCACTCATACATAATTAAGAATGAGTTTAAAAATGAATATAATGTTAAGCAAAGAGTAGGTATTATTTAATGTGTTATTTCCAGACAATATAACCAATATATTTCAATAATTACATCTGCAGAGGAAACTGGTTGATCGTACATAGCGAATTAGGTGAAAGGTGAAAAGCAATTTAAAGAGGGATACAAAAGAAAGAAAGAAAAAAATTAAGAAAAAGAAAGAGGGAGCTTTTGAAGGGATTAATTATAATATAAGCAAGCTTGTCATGAGGAGGCAAAAGGGAGTAGGATTGAGTAGAAGAGACAGTACCACCACCACCAGAGTAAAGGGCCAAACATAGGTAGAGTGTGATTGGTAAAGAAAAGACGAGGAAATTTAAAGGAGTGTAGTATGTAATATAATGTGCATTGATGAGTTGTGTAAAGACAACAGTAAAGCTTATATATAAGACACAGCCTGTTGTTTACGTGCAAGGACAGAGAACAATGGTATGAAACAAGGTAAAGGAATAGAAATCCATAGTTCACTCATGTCATACAGAAACACAGCCGATCAATAAATAATGTTGAAATAAAATTTCTGTCTACACATCCTAAAAATCTGTTACCCCATTAGGCGACAGAGTTGCTATGCAGTCTGGAAACAGATTCTGAACTGTCGCCCATCATCAGTAGAAGGAATAAATATATTAACAACTCTATCCTTACCACTAGAAATAAAAAAAAAATAATATATAAAGTGATTAAAGTCGCCTAAAGTTAACCACACAGATACACACCCAAACCATGAACACAACATAGCTTCAAACTGCATACATGCACACAACATATGAACTATACACATGCACACTTACAACCTACAAACTGTGAACACACTCTCACTCATACATTCTTAAGTTAGCACCAAGAAAGATATAAATAAGCAAATGGAAATTTAAAAAAGAATAGAAGCTAAAATAAAAAGGAACACAATGAATAGAGACATGACAACAGGCTCACTTGCTTGACAGCACATAAATGTTTGACAACACACTCTCTTGCTTGACAACATATAAACATTTGACAACATATAAACGTCTGACAACATATAAACATTTAACGATGCACTCACTTTCTTGATAAATGTAAATACTTGACAACTAAATAAATAGAAGGAAAGAGAATGAGTTGCAAATTGAAAAATATTTGAAATCATTGCAAAAGCTGAAGAAATGTGATGAAATGATTACGATAAACCAATCAATAAGAATTAATTAATGAACAATGAAACTGAAGTGAGCTATAAACAGTGCATGTTTTTACAGGCAAAATGTCCCTCCCAAAGTAAAAAAAAACATTTAGAAAGAATAAGTAAAAAACATGTTAATTTCAACACAATTTCACATCAAAATTCATGGAAAACAACTTCAAAAATTAAACACAAAATTAAACACTGAGAGTCTTTTTCATGGAAACAAATGTAATAGTGAGAGAATAGGGATATGATGTGCCCACACATGCTTTTACATAATTTATAAAACTCTGTAAACATAAGAAAACCAGTCAATGGCTTTTACAATTACTTTAAAATGTTCTTGCTTTAACTCCCTGTATGTCTTATTATATCTCTGACTTTCTTCATTCACATCTCTCTCTTTCTCTCTCAACATTATATAAAGAATTATATAAAGACATTATATAAAGAATTTTATTCCCTTTATATTTACAAAATTTTCTTTCACCTTCCTCCTACTTATGTTATTTGTATAAATCTCAATTTCAAAATCTGCATACACATTAATTATCAATCTCATTACTATATTATTTTTTTTTTCAGCTTTAGTGGGAAACAGTTGTATTTAGAAGTATTTTATTTTTAATTGTCATCTGTTATTAACTTACCACATTCTGCAAATTATTTTCCACCAAATACTTAGAACATTTCAATGAATTAGAAGCTGAAAATTAGTAAAAGAATTTCATGCAACTTGATTTAGCACTACAAAAGTTTTTCTTGTTTTGTTTTTGTCTTTTCCTCCTTATAAATTTCTTTTGGTAACATTTTGAACACAGCAGCATTCTGAATGCTTTGTCTAACAACTGTTACCTCTGCTTTTCGATTTAATCCTTCTTATAGAATTTAGTTATCATCAGCAATCAATATTTTAGTGTCATTTGTTTTTCTTTAAATTTTATGAGAAAAGAAAAAGAATTAGAAATTAATAATGTCAAATTTCATCATTTAGTTAGATAGGGGAGAAAATATTTTGATAATTAATTTTCAAGTATCAAATCATTTCAATGTTAAAGCTCTTATGGCGTTTCTTCCACTAAAAATCTCCAGTCAGCCTACCATCATTATTTCCTTTGTCTCTTCCCAGTATTTTGTTTTTTTATTTAATTTTATTTGATATACTTTTCCATGAAATAAAAATGCAGGCTATGTATTGTTAGTGTAATTCCTGTTGCTACGAAATGTTTTTATCATCAAGCTGAGCATGGTGGCTGAAGAATTAAAGGCTTAGAATAGAAATTTAGAAGTGAAAAAAGACATACATTTTTGAATATACTGCCAATCTCTCAGAACTTGATAAGCCATACCACTATTCTTTCTTTTTTGTTTCATGATATAAAATGTAATGTAGCTTAAACAATAGTAAAACTGATTTGAAGACTTTTTTCTTCTAAATGAAAATAAAGTGTGAAATTTAGATTTCATGTATCTTTGCATTTCACTGTAATAATCTCATTTATCTTCTGATTATCAAATGAAAGTTAAATTAGAACTTTTTTTGGTTTATTTCAGATGGTGAATATCCTACAAGGGATTATCCTAGCACTGACATATTCTATACATCTAAGCAATGCCGTAAATCCAGGTAATGAGAATTGTTCTATTTACTGCAAGCTCATGCACACTCAAAATTTGGTTTTCTATCTTTCAAGCTTTTTTGAATGATTATACATTTTTAGTATGTGTTGTGTGAACTTTACACATTTTCCCTTGTAATGTTATTAGTATAAGAAATGCTTCACAGAAGCACTTTGAGATGCTTATAAATTCTGGAAATAATAAAAAATATGTGTTTAGAGATTTGTTTTGACAATATTTCTCATTATTTTCATACTGATATTGATTAATAGGATTTTTTTTGTGTCTATACCTGTAATTTTAATATAACTTCATCTCAAAATATTTAATAATTTTCATATATATATATATATTCATGTAAAATGTTTACTCTGCACTTCATAATTATGATTTTGGTTTTTAAATATTTAAATTCTTTCAATATTTCTGAATGTTTTTATAGAAGTGAAATGTTGTTACCTTTGTACAAAACATGGTTCTCTTCAAAAGATTGACACTAAGTTAATTAGAACTTACAAATACACTTGTAATGTATTTAAGACTTTTGTTCAGGTTTAAGTAATCTCCATTAATTTCAAATAGATTTTTAAAAATATAAATATTAAAAATTTGTGTCATTGAACATAATTTATAGCAATTTTATTTTTATAAAAAAACAAAGACTTGAAAAATGACAAATATTACTTTAGTCTGAAACTTAATTCACAGTGTGACCTCAAAAATCATTTATAAAAGTATTTTTTACATTTTAAATGGCTTAAAACCAGTAATGAATATTAATCTATTATTCATTACAAATCTACAGTGTATTGTGCCAGTTGAACTCAAAATAATTAAACTTAGAATAATAACATGATAAATGTATTATTGGTTCCTTGTAAATAGATCTACTAAATTATTTGAAATAGTTTTACTTTTAATTCATTAAACATACGACATATGATTAGAATCAAACATTTATATTACATCAAATGTGATTGGATATACAACTGTTTTATTTTCATTTTCATAAATGTAACTTGTTTCATGAAATTTGATTATTCTGTGTCATTCGATAGAGTTGAAATCTCCTGGGTATATGAAAATGATAGCTTGTATTTAATCATCTGAAAATTGTTTGATGCACTTTACAAAAGAAAAGTGTATATATCATATTTATGCAAAGTTACAGTGATGAAAATAATAGATGTTGAAGCATTTATAGTTTTTCCAAGTTCATTGACACCGTTACTAAAAGTCGTTCTGTTGTCTAAGAATATGTCATATTACTTCTGAATGCAAATGAAATATAGGGAAAATATCAAAATACTCTTTCCAGTTACTTTTATGCTGAAAATGATTTCTAAAAATCTCATGTGTACATTGTAACGTTTTCATTGATGTATTTTAAACTGATCCTCAGACGGGTTGTAAAATACTTAAATCTTTGAAAGGTACCAAATATTTTTAGTTTGTGAATTGATCCATTATAGTGGCTAGGTTTGTAAGTGGTTTAATTTTAATCTTTATGCATGAGGTCACATATTTTGATGTTA
The DNA here is from genome assembly GCF_046866305.1 of Octopus bimaculoides. Classification (NCBI taxonomy): domain Eukaryota; kingdom Metazoa; phylum Mollusca; class Cephalopoda; order Octopoda; family Octopodidae; genus Octopus; species Octopus bimaculoides. The sequence goes on along the minus strand of NC_142931.1, from coordinate 65,924,009 downwards.
GTATCTCACTCAGAAGAATACAAATCATAAGTGAAATAATTATTGCCAAAACCTGAAATTGAGACATGTATATACTTTTGAAATATCTAATGGTCATATCACAGCATCCATTCCACTATAATAAGAGCAATAAAGAATTATTCCAAATTCATGTAATTATAGTCAACATTATTAAGAGTTAATGACTACTGTGTAAGTAAATGAAATGTGAACAAAAAAAATCATGAAATATTTTCTTTTCTTATTTGAAATAGATCTCAATCGCCATCGTTCTTAAATTGAAAAGATACTGTTGGCAAAGTTACATCTGTAAAGCTTAATGAGCTGAATATAGCTTGCTAGAAGTTCTAGAAAAAAAAATTAAATGGCACCTCAAGGAAAAAAATCTGCAAATAAAGCTCTCTGATGAAATGGGTTACATTGGTTATTTACTCTTTTTGTTTGCAATTCCAGCTACAATGAAACAGTTATTTCTTATTGATTGGTTTATTTATCTCAAGATATTATCAATACTTTAATTATTAACTGAAAATCAATGAACTCCAACATTGAAAAAAGCAAAATGATAGCTATATTCTAAATCAGTGTTCTTCTGATTTCACATTTTATTAGAAGCAATATACTTATTACTTCATCTGTATTTAATGATATACATGGCATAGTGATAGATAAGAAAGAACTGATCAGGAATTTTAAGAAATAGGATAAACACTATACTAACAGAAATGAAACAGTGATATTGGAAGAGCAAGAAAAAAAGAAATGAATATTCAGTTGGAACTATGTTTTGAAGTCATGATTCATGTTGCCAAATAAAACCAAAAATGACTTCTGAGAAATGGAAGTTAAATGTCTTAGTATCATTGCTATGCACACAGTAATATATAAAATTCAACTTCATTTGTGTTGTAAATACAAAAACGGTGTTGAATTTAGTTTTACCTCTGTCTTGTGGCATCTTAAAATTAATTTCATATTTATATTTTCAAAATAAAACTAATGAACACTGGATCAAACTCCTGAATTTGTTAAGTTCATTTATATAGAGACTTTCATGCTTAGAAATTTTGCTGAAGAATTAATGGTAAGAAAGTAAGGCCTACAGAAGGTATATATTTTTTAATATGGTAGTATGATTAAGAGGTTTGATTTATAACCATATTGCTTTCTGTATTTCATTGTGTTGCATGGAACATTGGATATGTGTCTTGTACCATAACCACAGGAACTGTATGGTAGCTTGTAGTGAAGGATTTAGATATCCAATGCTCTTCACACAAAGTTCTATGTTGATAGTTGCTCTGCACCAAGTTACACAGAGATGTCTTTGTTACTCTCATGCAGTGAACTAATGATTGACCCACTGGATACCTGCTTCTAACAACACTGTTATTGTTTACAAACGAAGATATATAAAATCCCTAAATACTATGTGAAATTATTTATGATTGACCATTAAGAATAAGATATTGTTTTAGAAGGATAATGAAACCAGGTGACTATTCTGTGACAAAATAATAGTTTTAGTTAAACACATTCTATTTCAATGAAGATAATTTTTATTAAAATCATTATCACTGAAGTTTGTTTTTCTATGTACTTATGCCATATTCTATGCAGTAATGTTTTTACCAAGCCTTCTTTATTAATATGATTAGCTAAATTTAAAATAGTGTGTTTACACCCAAACATGTTTCGAGTTTGACAGAAGGCCAACAATTTCAGGGGAAATGTATAAGTTGATTATATTGACCCCAGTGATGAACTGGTACTTATTCTATTGACCCCAAAAGCACAAAGGTCAAAGTTAACAGTGGTATTTGAACTCAGAATGTGAAGATGGACGAATTGCCTCTAAGCATTTTACCTGGCATGCTAATGGTTCTGCCAGCTCACAGTTTTGCTTTATAGCCAAGTATTAAAAGGATCAATCAAGTGACAGAATGACAAAATTTGAATAAAGTAACTGACTAATTTAGTTTAAAGAGAGGGTTAATGAAATATTTTGATAAAGAAAAATAACTGCTTTATCTTGGTGTTACGAGTATTGTGCTCAGTAAAGGCCTATAAATTAGTTCTGATATAATTTCTATTTATCACTGAAGAAGATAAATGTAATGAGCAGCAAACTAATTTACTCAGTCAGACACCCATACACACACTGTTTTGTCTTTAAGAATTACTCTTTTTCAAATTTCCCTGTAATTTAACAGCTAACTATTATCATGTCACTTTACATTTTCACTTCCATAAGAGAAAAGCTTCATTACTTGTCAAATTCATATAGTTCATTCAGCCATTTATCTTCAGTATCACAATAATATATTTGTTTCTATGGCAATAATTAAAAGTTATTCAATCTAAATAGTCTCTATATTGTTTCACATCTAACAACATGCCTTACTCACTGTCTTTGAAATACTACTTGAAATGTATGAGTCACTCTTTCTGTCTTAGCTATTGACAGCCACTTGAAATCTATTGTCTTTTAATAAATTTGCTTAATCAGCAAGTTTTATTTTGCCAACTCTATTTGTAAGTGTTAAGACATAAATTATTAATAGTAATATATCTCTTATGACAAGCATTTTGATTTATTCTCTGGAAAAGATACTCTTAAACATCTACCTACTCTATATTTCTTCTCTATTGAAATTATCATAAGAAATGCTTTAAGACTTCCTAATATCGAAGTTGAACCTAGTTGAATGACACTGTATTCTGCAGAATTCTCCAGTATTATATGAAATCAGGGAAAATTCCATCAGAAAGATATGTCCTACTACTCTTTTTATTTTGGAATATCTTAAAAAATGATATATGGATGATAAAAGTTCAATCACGAAGAGTTAGAAGCACAGTAAATAAGAAAAATTTTACAAACTTTCAATGTAGGATTAAATTGACAATAAAATTATAAAATTTGTATTCCAGTGACTTCAAATGCTTAATGACAAATTATTTTAACATAAAAAAAAATTGTTTTTAAATATTCTTCCAGCAGTACCATATATATATGGTTTAATATATAGGACCAATCTGAATTGTCATGTGATGGCAGACTATGCCAGTTACAAAGATATATTTCTTTGGTTTTTGTCTTGTATCTGCTCCCAAAACTATATAAAATTGTAGATACTTTTATATACATATATGTATGTGTATATATATATACATATATATATATATTAAAGATAAAAAGAGAAAACAGAATGTTCCAACAAAAAATTTATCTTACCATAACAATTGTTTCATCTTCAAGATGCACTGCTCTCTAGGACTTATCCTGAAATAAGGTTTTGATTTTGTGTTTAACACGTATTTTCTTAACCTTAATTTTTTAATCTTATATAATTTTTTAATCTTATATAAAACTTTTTCTTAGATCTTTTCCAAATTTATAAAAAAAAAAATTTTAAATATATGTTATATTCTCTTCCTAGGATTAAATTATATATTAACCATATGGGAATGGCAAATATTTTATAGAACAGTAATTGTACCTGCAGAACACTTTTTTATCTCAAATATTGCAGTAGCAGATCTTAAAGAATCTACTTTAATTTTGAAGAGAAATAAATTAGTTTAAGCAGTTTATTTAAAAGTCACTAGCTATTATAGATCAGAATATCTTTTTCAAGAGCCAAAAATTTCACTCAAGACCATATACATATGATTTTATTTGAGAAGAGAACCATGTTATGGAAGGAAAACACTATACTATTACTGCAATAAATCTATTTGATATTAATATACATGTTTCTTGCTCCATTTCTTTTTAACTTTTATACATGTGCAGATTAAACTAAATTGTAAGATACTCAGATGCGTTATGATTTAGAATCTAAGCAATTCGTATTCCTCTAAATAATTTCCGAATTTCATCATAAGAATAATGATGATTTGTAACATTAACAAAATTTTGATTTCTGACATTTTCATAAGAATTTGTAATATAAGAATAATGTTTCTTTTATTTGTAATATATTTTGATGCGATTATATTGAGTTTAAATGTTTTATTTTAACTATGAAATATTACGTTAATAGCAATACCATTATTAAATCTAGCAAAATTGTTTTTTAAATTTTGCTACATTTGACAAAATTCTGAATATTGTACCTTGATATCTCACTGATCAAATATAAATAAATTGAAATGAGCTATTATTAAAATTCAATTACTTATAATGTTGTCTATTAAACTTCCATTGATCAGTAATGTTTTAGTTAAACTGGAAAAAGTTAATCCATTTAATTATTTTCTGAGCTCAGTACATCATTATATTTTTACTATTTCTAATTGTGTTCACCTTACAATTAATAATCATGTAACGGATTTCTCTTACTAATTTTAAATTTTAAAAAAGAAAAACAACATACATTGAGTCTAACTCATAGAACTCTTCAATATAGATAAAATTTCATATATCCATGAGATCTCTGCAATCACCAGTGAATAATTTCTCTTTTTTTTATGCTTGAATGTCATTTACATGATATGTGTTTCTTGCAGCAAAGGAAAATTGCTTAACTTATGAAAGCAACTATCCAAAAACCAGAGGTAAAAAATTGGTCAGTTTTATAGCATTCTAAAGTTGAGCAATTATGTTTACATTTGTATTATTTATCCACTCCTTAGATTCATATATTGAACATACACAATATACTGAGTTCATAAGAATTTGCACTTATTTTAGTGCAAGTAATCTGCATATGTAATGAGAGTATCACCAATAGAATATATTAGATATATATGCAGCTAAAAAAAGGAATATATAAATACAGAATATAGAGTTCAATGAGAAATATTTGTGTATAAATATATAGCGATGATATTTAATTAGTTGATAATATCAGGCAAATATAAAATTTATTTTCTAAGAAACAAGAAACAAAAGACATTTAAATATAGTTAAAGAAAAAATATTCCCTTGTTATTCATAATGAAAAAAATATGCATAGTAAGAATGTAATTCAATATTATTTACTATTTATCTAAATTACGCCATGGATAATTAAAATTTAATTTTGAAATTATCATTCTTTTTAAAGCTCAATTTAGTTTTGATAAATATTTAACTATTTTTCACACTTAACCAACACAGAGGAAGTATATGTGAAAATTTAATTTGAAAATATTCAGTACATTTAGCTTTTAGCTGGGGTTTTTCTTGTAAAAAATATTTTATAATTTTATATTTAAAAATACAAATTTAGTATTTATCTATTTTTTGCATGCATGTTTGTCTCCATATACATTTGTATTTTATGTGTATATAAAATTGTTTTTATTGTTGAGTGTACATGAGGGTATGGATGTAAGTTTGGATGAGTTCATAAAACTATTTGTTTTCAAGAAATTTTCCACAGTTACTTCACAAACTGCAACATCTCAAAAATAAACTGTCTTCCAGGAAGTAGCATATATTTGTCTTTGTTTGGCACCTTATCAGTTGTGTTGACCACTAGTGGGGTGGTCTGTTAAAGGAGTTTGATTTGTAACCACGCAGTTCTGTGTTTGATTGCACAGCAAATTGGCAAGTGTCTTTTCTTACAGCCTCAAACTGACCTTAGATTTGTTGATGGAAACTGTGTAGAAGCTATTCATGGGAATGTGTAAGTGTGTATGTATGTAAATTTTTATGAATGAAGGATATCAATATCAACATGCAAACCAACAGAGTACTAATCTTTGAATGAAGTCCATTATTGTATTTATTCTCCACCAATTTACAAATAATACTCCCTTGTTAGACAGATCATCAACTCTACAGCGTACCCATGAGGGGTCCATTTAAAACAAGTTACTATGCTATTGTTCTTCAATTGTAATATTAAATAGAATAAAAAAGGGCTATTCAAGTCTGAAAGGGAGGAACATGCATGCTTTCAACTACAGGTTTTCCAACTAAGTGAGTCTATCATATCCATATTGCTAAAATTTCTGTTTCCCGAATGTAGTTCTGTAATTTAGTGTATTCTATAATGTGAATATGTTTTACACACTAGCTAATATTTAGACTTAAATTGCATTCTTTCAATCACCTTGATACTTAAATGTACATTTAGGCTAAAGTGGAAGGAGTTTAATAATTTCTGTTTTCTTTACATCATGCTATACACATCTTGGATACATGCATCTTATTAAGAGAGGCTTGTGACTCCTAGATTGTAATATTTACCGAATATTAGAATGTAGCCTTAGACAAAAGTCTTCTAATAAGAAATGTGGCCACTTACATGCAATGTATTTATAAATCTTGTTCAGAAAGAAAGAGCTGCCCTCTTCCTCTCAGAATTAATTTCCTCTAATTTTTACTAAATATTTTATTATGTGTAAATATACATGAGATCCTGCATCATTTTTACTTTTACCCCATCAATTTTATCAGTAGAATATGGTTGTGAATGAATTCAGCATAAATTCTGCTTAGAATAATTGTCTGAATTTATACTGGCAAGGATCTGTTTCGTTACAATCCAATAATCAATAGATTTGAGATGAAACATCAGGAGAGTATGTTTGCTTTTCATTATTTCTAATTACTTCCATATAAGTATTTCATCATTATAGAATATTGATCCGAAAAGAGATTAAACTGCATCAACTACTGTTACAGAAAAGAAACGTAGTTATTTTTAATGATTGCATAAAAATAATATTTAAAAATGATATTCTTAAACCAAGTTTAATATCTCTTTTCAACACAAGATTAATTTCTACTAGATTTATGCATTCACATTTTAACATTGCATGTAGTATGTCACTATATTTGTGTATATCTGTCGTTGCATTTATATGTGTGTGTGTGTCTTAGTTATATGTACGTGAGCATTTGTGCTTGCATATCTGTGTCAATGGAAAATATCTGACAAAGTGAAAGATAAATATAAATATAATGAAAATTAAAATAAATGAAGTGAAAATGAAATTGTAAATCAGAATCAGAACTATACATTTTTTATGGAAAAAATAATCAAAATCGTTTCATAAAGAAACACATCGCTTGCTACGAAATTAGATTTTTAAAGCAAAACAATCAAAAATAACTATTTTCTTCACATCAGTATTTTGCATAATTTGTTTCTTTTTAGAATTCAAACAGGATTAATTATCTATCAACAGAAAATGTTATGATTTCAATTTTCTAATATTTTCTAATGTTCTCTAAAACAAAATCATAAATTTCTATCAATAACTTAACTTATTTATTTGGCAATGTAATACATATGTGAAAATGTTTTAGTTGATTTTTTCCAGTTGTATGTAAAGTTTCTCAGTAATTAACCTTACTACTTTTTCTTTAATTTTGGGAATTGAAAATTTTTAATTAGAAGTATTGATAGGTCTGAAATTCCTCAAATGTTGACTTCTTGAATGAGTCGGAAGAAACATTTATGAGAATTTTAATAAATATGTTTCATATTTTTCATATATATTACAATATTTTGCATTAAATAACTTAAATGTTTTGACATATTTATTTAAGTATAAATGTCTTCGGAAGAAATTATCAATAAAATATCTGATTATACTTCTTTCCTAAGTGACTTTTTTAAAAAACTTTTTTAATGACTTCATTACAAGAATTAGAGGCTGCTCAAACAAGTAATAGAGATTTATAGGAAATACTTGTAATATCCTCAGTTTTGTGTACGTCGGTACCTGCATGTCTGTGTGATTAAGAGGTTTGCTTCCCAATCATATTGTCTTGGGTTAGGTCCCACTGCGTAACACCTTGAGCAAGTGTTGCATCAACTGCTATAGCCTCAGGCAGACCAAGGACTTGTAAGTGGATTTGGTAGACGGAAAAAGCTTGTGTGCGTGTATGTGTTGACATCATGTATTAGTTGCAGATAATCATCATTATCATTATAACAGGCTGTTTGTTTCTGGCCTTCTGTGGAAAACATAACTCACTATGAAAAAAATATTACCTTGGTTGAAATCAGTTAAGAGATGGCAACAGTAAGGGCAGCCAGCCATAAAATATCTGTCTCAACACATTTCATCTGAACCATGCAAACATGGAAAAGTAAATGATAACAAATGATGATGAGGTACTTTACAATTTGTTTTGAATGTTGCTGTATAATGTAAGATATATATTTAGTTTCATCAATGTATCTGGATACTGTAAGAGCATGTTCAGTTTGGGTATAAACCTTAAACTACCAAAAACTTTTTAATAGTTTAAAATATCTTTATTTTCTTAAGAGAGAAAATATCAGTCCTTGAAGAAACTATCACACATACATTTAAGATGTTTAGAAGCTTTTGTACCTTATTGTATCTTAAGTTCATTTGACTTTAGTGCTTGTTTATTTTTTATATTATTTACAAAAAGAAAGGAATTATGGAGATGCACTTGCATAGCAAGTGACCTGATCTGAGATCGTGTGCTGAAACAAATACAATTGCAGCGTGGAAGTGTTTATAAGCCATTGAAAAGCATACAGAAACTGTTAGATTCACTTCAACATTTAAATTTAATTTGCCAAAATATTTTTGTCGCTTTGAGATCATGACCTGTTCACTGACAAAATTCCGTGCTGTAGGATTTTTCTAAAATTTGATGATTTTGAGCATACCTATGTTACATAGATGATTCTATGTTTATTAACAATTCCAAAGTGTTGGATGTGAAGAGTTTTTGGCTAAATAACATCCGGCTTACCTTCTAATAATAATCATTGTGTTTTCACCATGATTTGAATATCTATGGTTTGGCAGCAATGATTATGTAGGATCTACTTTCTTCTGTTTTAAATGTTTAATACCAACCTCATCTGAGCTATGAAATCTGTGTTAACTGTCTGTCTTTGTGTGTACACTTGTGTAGGTAATATATAGTATTTCTTTATAAAAATGAGAGAAAAAGTATGCAGTACATAATGTGGAGTATAATAATATCTCTTCAGGTGATACCTTCTATTCTTACTTTAGGTTTTACAATTGTTTGATCTCTCACATGACCATATTGGTGTAAATTGAAAGATATTAAATTCAAACTAGCACTGAAACTTCATTGGTTGACACAGATCATTACTTGAAAAGAATATATATATTTTGTAAGACAGACAACTATATTTGGCTTGTTAGTAAAAGTCATTATTTAGCTCTTGACTCCCTTGTTTCTTATTGGCTTTCTTGGTATCCCTTGTGTGTGTGTATGTGTGTGTGTGTATTGTGATGCCATGTCTGAAAGTAGAGGCAATGCCACTGAGTGAATTAACCAAAATGACAAGACTTAAAATCCTGCTGCTAGTGTTCTACACTTATCTGACTGTATCTCAATTAATTCTGACTGCCATAAGAACAATTTTTAATTTTCATGCATACCTGTATAAGCAAGTGAAACTACTCTCTGTAGATTATTAATTTAAAGAATCCTTTAATTGTCACTAACTGTGATTCTGTTATTATCCAGAACATACTATTATAGAAGAGAATTCTTTAAATTTCTGAGACAAAAGATAAGCATTATCAACTGGCATATTTGGACTAATGCCCTCATCTTGGTTGTTGCAGTCATGACATTTCAGCCATTATACCTTGCAGCCTTTTGCAAGTGCCTGTCATACAAGCCAGTGTTCTGAGAAGTTTAGCATAGACCCTTTATTAAATCCATAAGTGTAAATTTCTTTCATTCCATTATCCATACTTGGATGATAATTTTATAAGTCATACTTCTACTGAGGGTACATTGTTTAACTGAATCAGAGATTGAGCTCACATCCATTAACTAAACTACTGTTCATAAACAACGCTTATATTCACTATTCTATTGTCTCATTGGACAATTAAGTAATGAATGGAGTTTTAAACCCAACTTTTTCATGGTTTTAGGCTTAATGTTATTTCATAATTAAAGACTCCCATGGTATATATATATATCTATGCTAGGCCTACTGAAATTATCAAAGTGCTACTTTTGTGCTGAGTCTTTCAGTCATTTTAGCCTCTAGTGTTGTTCCATATTTATTATCTTGACTTTATTCTACAAGGGTTGGTGACTTTCCTTTCCCTTCCACAAATAATAAACCATACCTGACTTTAAGTGGGTGATTGATCATGCCTCTATACTCACAGCTATTACTGCATGATGTGGAATACACACAATTTTTGCTCATCATCTCTTCTGCTGAAGGTTTCATTGAAGAGTGATTCACTTGATGAGTACACCTGCTTTTAAATATGGCCTGATATTGTATGGACTGCAAATCTGAATTTTTTTTATATGCTTCTAATGGAAAGCTGACAGATTATGGCTCTGGCAATGATTTATGATAAACAGAAATTGGATCCTTGATTTGGGGTTATACTACTATTCTCGCAGATAACCTAAAAGGGTTCTTGTTATTCTATGTAAAAACAACATGCTTCCATTTAGAGACTGATTTATAGCGACATTAAAACAATTTAGCTATTATCTTCAATGATAGTAAACACATATATTGTTTATTTTAAGGAAGTGACTCTCGGAGTGATATCCTTAAACCAAAAGTGTGACTGAAATATGTAGATGATAACTTCATACTCTGACTTGATGAGGAATGAGAACTAGTACAGCTGGACTATGGGAACTCAATAGATTTTCAATACAATTCACATGTGAAAAGGAAAAGATCCATGAACTAACCTTGTACAAAATTGTAAAAGCACACAGACTGTAGATTCACAATATCTATATATCGTAAGTGCTTAAATTTAGATTACCTTTATTCATATTAAAGGGATAGTCTATGGGCTACAACATTAAGCAAAACTCAAGATGCATTTCAACTAGCATCAGCTTTGAAGAGCATTGATTCAAACAATTTAAGTAAAACATCTTCCACATGTGAGCTACTTTACATAGAGATCCATCAGAAAAATGTAGAAGATCTGTGAACAATGGTACAAGCGAATCAGTCGGTCATGAGTGCAGCTCATCTTATGCTGTGGTCAATTGTTTATAGAAGCAGAAATGGATGTCAAAGAAGAAGTGTGTGTATTGATTATATATTCATAACTCCTATGTATCTCTTATATTTTCATTTTAGGTGGTGATATTTCTCACCCCTTGCTCTTTTTTGACTTAATTTCTACATTTGTAACAAACAACGTAGCTTGTTTGTTTCCCCATTCTGCCAGTTTTATTCTATTTTTTTAATTTTAGGTTTTCTGCTTTTTTAATGTCTATTTTGTCAATATGTCTGCTACATGTTTTGTAATATATATATATGTATACACTTATGTGTGTGTATGAAAACATTGCTAAATACCTGTATAGTTGACTTGATATAATCTAGTGTAAACTCATCTAAACTGCATGATGAATTACTGTCTGAATTAAAGTAACGTTAATAGTTGTCTAATGTCAAGTTACAATAAAAACAATTCAACAAAAGTGCTAATTAACATTGAGATTGTTAAAAAAAGACACAATATTGCTGAATGTTTAAAGAAAGTAGATGCCATAACACCAGTTCAGCTTAATGTTGAGTATTACAGACTTCATTAGTTCAAACTCATTTAGTTTTAATGGACAAGCATTACTACAAATATTATAATAATTCAAAGTACTTAATGTCAAGTAGTTATTGTCATGTTTGCATGTTGTAATAAATTCCATTACAGCAGTAATGATATGCATTATGTACTCAATTTAGATATAACAAACTTTTATATAAATTTATGATCTATCTGTTAGATATGCTGGATCAGGTTTATTCAAACACTAAATCATCTTCCCAGGTCCAATTTAATTCAGATTAGTTTGCCTGTTCTAAGTAAATGTCCATTGAGTGATACTTTTATACTTTATATAGCCTGCTTCAGTAAACGTTACTCAGATGTATATAAGCTTACAATCTATAATGTAAATTACAAGTAAGATTATGCTGTCTGTAAACTTTACATCCAATTTTCTTTAGACTGTGAAGTAATACTGTTGAAAAACACTATTGTTTTCTCCCAAAGCAAATTTTACTGTTAAATTACATATTCTTGCATTTTTATCACAATGATGACAATGTCTTTAAAATTTTTAGTGATATAGAAATGGAGGAACACTGGAAATTTTTAATTCAAGTAGATGCTGTAAAGAGATATTCAGGAATAAAATTATGAGTCTTTAGTCAATAATATCATTTTTAGATGTGAAAGATGTTTCAATATTTACAAATATATGGTGTTTCAGTCTCTGATCATCATGTGTTCCATTTCTGAATACATACATAATAACAAATTAGATCCAAAAGATTTATAATTCAGATAATACATCTGAAATTCTTAAATGAAGTAAAAGTCCCTAATTAATTTAACAGAAAAATATAATAAATCACACCAAATTCTCAACACAATAAAGACATATTCACATTAGTGCATCTCAGCCTTTTTCTTCTTGTGCTCTACTCTCAGTTCAAACAAAAAATAAAAGAAAAAAGAAAAGATGTATGCTACACCATCAATAAACAAAGTTATATAGCAGTTAATTTTTTAAAACTATTGTAAGTTGTATTTACTTCTTGTTTACACTTCATTCTGAAGCAAGCCACACTCCTCCAAAATATTGCCACATCCAACTGGTGCTTATTTGGCACTTCTTTAAATCCAACATTTTCCATTAAAGTAAAATTTAAAGTATTAACCAAAAACTACTCAATTGTGAAATACAATATGCAATATTAGAGACTCAAGAATTTCCCCACAAATGTCTTTAATTGCTGGCACTCCGTCGCTTGCGACGTCGAGGGTTCCAGTTGATCCGATCAATGGAACAGCTTGCTCATGAAATTAACGTGCAAGTGGCTGAGCACTCCACAGACACGTGTACCCTTAACATAGTTCTCAGGGATATTCAGCGTGACACAGTGTGACAAGGCTGACCCTTAGAATTACAGGTACAACAGAAACAGAAAGAAAGAGTGAGAGAAAGTTGTGGTGAAAGAGTACAGCAGGGTTCGCCACCATCCACTGCCGGAGCCTCGTGGAGCTTTGGGTGTTTTCGCTCAATAAACACTCACAACGCCCAGTCTGGAAATCGAAACTACGATCCTATGACCGCGAATCCACTGCCCTAACCACTGGGCCATTGCACCTCCACTGTTTTTAATTAGAGTAACAGATAAATGTAAAACGCCAAAAATAAAATACACACAGAAATAAGTCTTTAAAGCTTCCTAACCTTCAGCCAAATCAAGTTATAACAGTTCACAAGCAAAGGTTACTGTTGCAAGGAACTCAAGATTTATGTCAGCATTCAGTTTCAATATATTATAAGGTCTACATGTTTTGAGCACTTTCTCTCTTAAACATATGCCAGAAATTCAACTGTGTGTGTGTGTGTGTGTGTATGTGTGTGTGTATGCGTCTCTGTGTGTATGTGCGTATGTGCACACACATCACACACACACATATTATTACATACATACATATAAAAAATGTGATATCTAATTATATATCAGTAAAGATGTTTTGCAACTTTGACATTTACAACTAAATATTGTGAAAACATTACTTGAGAAAAGATGTTGATATTTAAAATCAGAAATGAAGAAATTTTATATATATGACAAATGAATTTTATACTCTTTCTGGTCTTACAATATTGCCAGTAACACGTATATTTTTATTGTCATTGATATGTTTAATTGGAAAAATTCTCGTATTACATATTACGAACTCTAACTGAACAGTAAGAATTTTCAGTTTTATAGGAACAGGATTATATAAAATTAGTTATTAAAATATATAAATCAATAGACTGAGAAATGTAACCAAATAAGACTAGTTCAGTTATAATTTTATTCTTTGTGTAACAATAGAATAATGTTTAAAAAGAAAAAGCATGCTTTGAATATTTTAAGGTTTGATGTAATTATAGTAAATAAGAAATGTGAATAAAACAAGCTATAAACTTTAAATATAAGCAATGTTATATAATTAATGTTCCTCTATTAAAAATAATATGACTATGATTATGACTACAGTCATTTGAGCATTTATTACTTGGTAATAGAAAAATCAAACTGATCTCTAATATATTATACTATTGTAATAACATTTTTATCTTCATAGCTTTCTTTCATTGGTAACATTTTATGGTGTAATGCTATTGCATAAATCTATCTCTATAGTTAGCTAAATTTGATATAAGTATACACACTTAGATTCACACATATATACATACACACACATATAAATACACACATGCATATATGCAAGGAAAATAGAACACTAAGTTGGCTTAGTCATAATTTTTTCTTTATTTTTAATTCTATTTTTGTACATAATTAGATGCACACATTTTTGTAATGCCCAACTTTAGTATATATTCATAGATCAAAAATAATATATTATAAAATACTCTTACTCAAAATTGAATAGATGGAATATTAAAAAAAAACCAAAAAAAACACAGCCCACAAACTTTACCATCCTAAAATACAAAGGTTAAAATTTTTAAATAGTAACCAAGTAACTTTTAGAACATTTAACTCTTGAGAGAAATCTGGTGATCAACCAACCTTCACACCTACTTACATACTTTTGTGAGCATTAAGGCATAAGACAGATGAATTTCTTTTCTAACAATGTCATGACATGCTTGACTGCTAACCTCCACCTTCTCCAAACAAACAATTAAAGTTTCTTTAATAACACAGATGAAGAGTAAAAAAAATCTACTGACCAACTAAACTTGTCACCTACTTACATTGCTTTGTGAACTCTTAGAAATATCCATAACCTAAAAGCTGACACACCTAAATAAACACACTTATTTACAGAGGACTAAACTCTGAACTTTAACTTTGCAAAAGCTTTATCTCCCACTAATATCCTAATGAAACCAACCACTTCCATCCACCCACATTCTTTTGAGAACCCCTTAAAAATAACTCCATGACCTGCAGCTGATACTCTTAAATGGATACACCTGATTACAAAGTTCTACATGCATGAATAAATTCTGAATAATAACACAACCAGCAGCAAATTCATTATAAATAACCTTGCTCATTAACTTAATCACAAATCATAATAGAAAACTTTTGTTATACCTTGCTTGAAATTTGGTGGAATTGAGTGTGGAAGCCTGCTCAATGCAACAACCACTACTGAACACAACCCCAAATTTATTCACGAAAGATTTTCCATGACACCTTACCATCACAACCTATACTACAACCTAATTCTCATTCTACAGAGCTGCACTTACTCCCCAAAATATTAACTTAACAGAGACTATATAGGTATCAAGATGAATTTAGATGTACCATAGTTTAATGCTAGCAAACTGGCATAAACTTCAAGTCATTGTCACTATTATTTTTGTAAAAGAACAATACATTTTTAGTCTGCAAAAAGTATTGAGTAATTCTTAAGATTAATGTCAATTTGTTTTCATTATAAACAATTGCAGTATGGCAGTTAGCTATTCAGAAACATGCAAAGACCGTTAACTTCACTTAAACATTTATTGCTTGCAGTATGGTTCCAAAATGTTCATTACTTGAAATTGTGACCTGGTCACTGATAAATGAGATGCAACACATGTTTGTCAGCAATCAGGTCAGAGTTTATGGTGACGAAAATTTTGACACCATATTACAAACAATAAATGCTTAAGTGAAGTTAACATCCTTTGTTCTTTGTATGTTTCTGAATGGTTAACCTGCATCATCTATGCTGCAACTGTTTTAGTTTCAACACATGATTTCAAATCAAAACATTTGCCATGCAAGTGCATTTCTGTCTTTATTACAACTTAGCATTAAAACAAACTTTAGTGTGTATATGAGTGTGTGTTCATGTTTAAACATTTTCACACTCCAGAGTATCCTCATCAATTTTATAATAGTGTAAATCATTCATTTTTAAATTTCATTGTTTGCATAGTTTTCATATTGGAATGCAGTGAGAAAAATATAGAACATTTTTCAAAATCCCTCCATCTTTTAAACTGATCATGAGAACAAGGTCAACAGTTTTACAGCCTTGTAATGTCTTTTATTGCAAGTAGGTGTAGTTGAGCTAGTTATGTATTTTCCTTTGTCATCAGCATTGAAGAAATTGTAGCAGGTATTGAGAAAGATAACAAATCTGCATATATGTATATATATATATATATATATATATATATATATATATATATATATATATATATATATAGTGAAGTGTATTGCCACTTAAGTGTGGCTGACCCCTAGGGTGGATGTTACTGTTGCTTTAGCCCCAGGAGGACATCTCCGTCGATAAGCCAGCTGGAGGAGATGTCCTCCTGGGGCTAAAGCAGCAGTAACATCCACCCCTAGGGGTCAGCCACACTTAAGTGGCAATACACTTCACTTTATCGTGCAGTTACTGTTAATACTTCATTTAGAGAATTAACATATATATATATATATATATATATATATAATGTTCAATGTGTAGGTTAGTGTGTTTGTTTGTATCTCCTTGTCCTCATATCATTTGATAATTTTAAACAAGTGTCACTATCATGCAAGTGGTGTCCTTCATTACCAATCTTCCATGAACACATGTCTTGCCACGGAAAAATATTACTTCACTTGGAAACAGGTGAGGGTTGGCAAGAGGAAGGGCCATCCAGCTGTAGAAAAATCTGCATCAACAATTTCTCACTGACCCATGCAAGCATGGAAAAATGCTCATAAAACCAACAACAAGGACAATGATGTTACTGTGTGTTAGAGTACACACACACACACACACACACACACACACACACACACACGCATGAACTTTAGGCTAGTTAAAATGTTTGACATATTTCAACTTCTAAAGGCAAATTCACTGCAGTTACCATGGAGAAAAAGATTCTCTCTTGTGGCAAAAAGGTGTAAAAACACCATGTCTGTCCTATGCTGCTCCCTGTCAGATTCCTAGATACGACTAGTTCTTTAGCTGGTATCAATGGTGTGTGTGTGTACATGCACATATATCAAATACATGCATGGGTAAATAAATGCATGTAAGTATTATATATGTATCTCTTATATATACCCTCGGGCATCATTTTAATCAGAGAACATCTGAAAAACAAATATGCTTAGTAGTGTCCTCATGAAGGTAGGAGCCAATATATTTTATATCCTTGAGGATAAAATCTAAGTGCCAATTTAATAGAAAAATAGCAACATTAGCAAACATCAACAATAGAAAAGGCTTTCATCCACATAGTACTGTCATTGAAATTCTAGCTTTTTAATGGACTGTGGATGGGTTTTAAAAAACCTTTCAAGAAACTTGAAATATGATCCAACCTTTTGTATGGTAATTTTGAGTATGTGTTGGTGTGTATTGTATATGTGTGTTTGTGGGAAAGAAAGAGAGAGAGTGTGTGTGTGTGTGTGTGTGTGTGTGTGTGTGTGTGTGTGTGTGTATTGTGTTCAGCCAGCCAGTCAGACTGACTGCTTAACATAAGAGTGCAGTCAGTCATCATCTCAAAACAATAAAAACAAATAATTTTCTTTGTCCCCCCCCCACCTCCTATTCCAGTGCTTCTTCTCCCCTCTTACCACTCTTCCTTCTTTACTTTTCACCTACTCTTTTTCCTTTCTTTTCTCTCCATCACTCACTAATCTGTCTGTCTTATTCCTTTATAAATTCACTCTTTTTATATTCCCCATTGTATTATATATTTCTGGGTTGGGGATGCTATTTGTATCTGTTTAAATGGCTTTTACTTTTCAGTATTTTTATTTATTTGCTCTTATCTTTTTATTTTTTTTTTTTTTAATTATTTATATTATTCCTAATTGTGAACAAATATTTTTTTTCCTAGTGTGGGAGACTTTTAACTCTTTGAAAGCTTTTTTGTTTTTGTTTTTTTCTCTTGTCATAAAAGCTACTGTAGGAATTTCCACTTTCAATTGATCTGTCTTTCAACCACCTTAACATCATTTACCTATTTCTGCCATCAGTAGCACTATTTACTCCAAATACACACACACACACACACCCACACACACACACACACACACACACACACACACACACACACACACACACACACACACACGTGTGTGTGTGTGTGTATGTGTGCATTTAGGTAAATATGTATGTATGCATGAATCAATATGTGTATAATAGTACACACACATACATTCTCTCTCTTTCACACACACACACATACACATGTACATACAAACACATACACACACACACACTTATGTACATGCATATGCATGTACCTTACATACGAATTGTAGCAACAGCATCCGGAGCACCACTACCAGCATCTTTAGAATCGTTTTGTTTACCTCTTTGGTGTCTACATTGTCATTGTTGCTGTCCTTATCCCCATCTCTGTGAACATTGTTGAAACATTTCTATTGTCATCCTCTTTATTGACACAGTCTTCTCACCTCTAACACTACCATCATCATCATCATCATCATCGTTGTCATTGTTGTCATTACAGTCATCAAGCGGCTGTCTTATTGTTATTCTCATCATTTGCCCTCAGAGATTTTTCTTTTTTATCAGTGTGATCATTATCACAGATATATCTCTTCATAATGTATAATTGAAAGGGCATTGACATACATGGTGGAATAGTAATAGTTAACCCTGCAGAAAATGTCTTGCAGTAAGCATTTCATTCAAATGCTGTCTGAATTAACCAAACTCTCCCTGATCTTTTTTTTTTTTTTCCTTTATATCTTCTGATAAAATTTTTAGCACTTATGTCTAGTGAGGTTGATGCCATCGCTGTTAAATATGCCATATATTTTGTTTACCACCAGTGTTCTAGGTTCATTAATAGTCATACGGTCACTATCCTTAATCAGAGTCTTGACCACGGTTTTGGAAGATATTGTTTATTCTCTCATTGGTCGGTTTGCAGATGATGACATGCCTGACAAGTATGTCTGGATGTCACAGAAAGTACCCAGTAAATTGCAGTCTGCCTTATTGCTTTCCAGTTGGTCAATCTGCAAATTTTGTCATAGACTTGCTCATTGGCTGGTCTCTACATCCAGCTGATTATGAAGGCCACTTGAAGCATCTAAAAATCATACTCATGAAGAGATTTTGCCTTAGAATTAGTGAGGCTCCAAGTTTTACATCCTTAAATAACATTTGCTTTGATTACTGCCAGCATCCTTTTTCAAGAAGTAGGTCACATGATACATGCTGCACCATCAGGTGGGTCACACATGCATATGTTATTTTCCTCATGAAATTGAATGTGCCATTCAGAAAGTCACATAGGCTGCAGTTTGTCCTCGACTGGGTTTGAGGTCCAGATATTCTGCACTTTCCAGGTAAAACTCCTAATGACAATGCTGTTCCTTTTTGAGCCCATCTTAAATGATCCAAGGTACTTGAAGTCAGAAACCCACTTGAGCAGAGCACCCTCATTGGTCATGAACAGCTTTTGATCAGGCATATTGCGAACTATTTGTCACAATTACTGGGCATTGAAACATTGAAATGCAATTTGACTTAATTACCTTAATTTCTGCCTTTGCCAGAAGGGTGCATATATTAATATATTCATTTAAGGTGAAAATGCTATTTGTATCTGTTTGAATGTATTTTTCCTTCTTCTTATGATATGTGAGATATTGTTAATCAGGTTTGATTAATATTCGTCAAATGTACATTAGAACTATTGTTTCATTCACTTTACACCATTCTTTTTCTTGCTTTACTCTCAACATTTCTTGCTTTCTAGTAATGCTCAAGAATGATCTATGATTCTTATTTCCTTTTGTCAATGTTGCTGTTAACTAAGATACATGAAAGGACTGGATGAATTGCATGATATTAAGTTCTTACTCTTCTCTATATACACATTTTCTTGATGTTAGAAATCTCTGGAAGATTTTTAGCTAATCACAACCTACATCTATAATCCTCCATCCTCTAGAGGGTCTTTTCTTGCTTTCAATTTTATTCTATAGTTGTTAGATTACTTCTTAAATTTGAAAAAGGAAATTTAAATCTACTGGCTTCTAAATACTTTATTTCATGCAATCTACATTCTTCAGAAACATGTAAATATTTGGAATAAAATACATCAGTCCCATAAAGAAAATGAAAATAAATATTAGTGCTATAAAGACTTGAATTATACTGTTTTTACTCCTTTGTGAATCTTTTGTTTCACTTTTGAAGTCATAGTCGTTTTTCTGTGTTTTATCTATTTTCTATACCAATGTTGGTTATATACTGATTATTGTTGGGATGTAGGAATATATCATTTCCTAATTAAAAATACTGAAAAACTGACAGTTACCAACAGGTCTTATTTTCCAGTTTGGAATTGACTTCTGACTTGATTTTGTTTAAAATACTTCTTTGTCCTAATTGCAGTAACTTTGTGTTCCCAACCAAAAGCTGACATTGATTAACAGAGATGCATGAAATTTCATAAAAGCCTAATCTTTTATACATGGAATTTTTAGAGAGATAATTCACATATAATTACAGGAAAAAAAACACCTCATACAGGCAATATTGTAGCTAATTACAATGTTGAATATATTTCTCAATAATTTTTAGAATTATCAATTTGAAATCATGCAAATTTTTAACAAGAATATTTGATAAAAATAAGTAATGAATATTTCATAAGATGATTAACTCAAATAAATAAATAAAATGAAAACAAAACATTATGGCTTTGTTTGTAGATAATTTTATTATTTTTCTTAGATGAAAATTTTCCAGGAGCATAGTAATTAAATTTTAAAATGTTGTAAACTGTCAAATATTTGTGTTCATTATTTTGTTAATATTAAGTTTACTTCATTAAGGTTGGTAAGAAATTAGTAAAAATAGTTTTAGTATATTTTTAATCTGAACATTGATAAGTACAATTTTCTCTATCATAATAACTTGATGCATCTACAAGCTTAAAAGTAGCTGTCATTAACTATTTATATATGACTGTTGTCACAGTAGCCATACATTTAAATATTCAATGTGTTGTATATTCAAGTGGCAGTACAATTTCAAATGTAGTTGCTTTCTCTTTAAAATATCAAAATCAATCTTGTTTGCCCAAGAATTTAAAGAATTAAATTCGATAGAAATTGTCATAAGAATAGTGATAGTCACATTTACATCCCACCTCCACCAATTTCTGTTACTATTTGACTGACCATTCCTATCTTTTATTGCTCATGCTTTATAAGCTGCCTCAGTTCTCATGAAAGTTTATAAAAGTCTAATGATATCAACAAATATATGCTCCAGCATGCCCACAGCGTTATGCCTGAAATGTATTTAAAATATACATACATATATATAGTGTGTATACATGTATATATATTCTTTGTATTATTACATTATTGAACGCACACGTCCTATTTTACAAGTAAGTCTACTATTATTCTGACGTGACTATCTTTCTATCTATCTATCTATCTATCTGTCTATCTATCTATCTATCTTTCTATCTATTTATCTATCTGTCTTCCTCCATCTTTCTATCTATACCTCTGTCCTGGCCTCTACTTCACTGCTATACCCTTCTGTCCCTTCCTCCTTGTTCCACTTCCTCCCTCCACCATCCTCTCTATCTATTTATCTATCTGTCTTCCTCTATCTTCCTATCTACCCTTCTGTCCTGGCCCCTACTTCACTGCTTCTGTCCCTTCCTCCTTGTTCCATTTCCTCCCTCCACCATCCTCTCTGCTCTCGTGTGACCTGTGGTCAGCTTTCTTTTCACTCCAGCCGCTGTGAAGGCAAGACGAACTACTAGCGTTCTACCTCAGATTTGCGTTTGGCCGTACGGCTTTTGAATGTTGTTTTCACTGTCCATTTTTTCCTGTCTTGGTTTGTGTTTGTCACCTTGGAATCCTCTGTGTAGTTGGTTGATCCACTACTCAGGAAGAGACTATTCTAGAGTACGTCCTGTCTGGTCTTCGAAACGTCTAGATAGAATAGAGACAGCTGATGAAGGGATATTCCAAGGGGCTTTCCGTTTTCCTATGTGTTCGTTCCGTTGTCTGTAGTTTATTGTTCTAACGTCCTGTACCCTGATATGCATGTATATACACATGTAGATGTAAGTATGTACATATATGTGTGTATACATGTATATATATTCTTTGTATTATATATATATATATGTGTGTGTGTGTCTGTGTGTGTGTGTGTGTGTGTGTGTCTGTGTGTGTGTGTGTGTGTGTGTGTGTGTGTGTGTGCAAGTGCACACACCAACACACACGCACACAGAAATAAAATGATTTTTTTTATTTGTTTCAGTCATTTGACTGTCTCCATGCTGGAGCACCGCCTTGAAGGAGATGTGAAGGTGATGAAAGGGAAAGGTTGACAGTGTCTTTATGCATATATATATATATAGATAGATAGATAGATAGATAGATTTACATGAGCTCTATTGTATGTGTGTGCATGCGTGCGTGCGTGCGTGCATGTGTGTGAAAACTTAGTATACTCTCTACTTTTTAAAAAAAAACATCGTGTCACTTAATATGTGTACAAAAATTTTGGTTTGGAGATTTTTCTCTTTATACTAAATATTCTGTGCAAACATAAACTCAAACACATGCACAAAGTAATCATCATAATCATGAACTTCTTAGGTTTTATATCTATTTCATATACCTGTGTGAAATATAGTCAAATTAGTTGTACTGGAATACATTATATTAACTGCAATAGCTTAACCACCTTAATTTAAATCTTTCCAGATTCAGTTAAGCCTATCATCCTGATAACATCAACCATATAAATGGTAATAAAACATTGAGGTTTGATGTGTTTTATAAAGGAAATAGAATTGTCCACATGGAATGATGATTCCTTTCAGTGGCTGTGCTTTGGCCAAATTAGTGCCTGATATATTGCTTTCCTTTCTAAATTCAGTATAAGGCCAAGGTTATTCATAAAAATTCTCGATGGATTGCATCATCGGTGGCTGTACAAACTATTATTGGGAGATGAGGAAGGTGAAGGTGTAATGCATTAGCAGATGAATGCAAATTTGTGTTGTGTGTTGTAAAGTTGAAATAGAATAAAATAAGTTTTCAATCAATGTGGTGAAAGCAATATAATCTCATTTGAGTAATATATAGGGATACTTAATCACTTGTGATAACTTAACCCCAGAATACAAATTACAGTGCTATGCAATTGAATGTTTTCCCTTTTAGTGAAATCCATGTATCTGTCTTGCAGCAACAGACCTGTCATGTTAATCACCACTTATTGCTGTCATCAATTAAAACATACACTATTTGAAATAGATTGATTGGCTAGCCAAGATTCTAATACACTTACATTAGCACAGACTTGATTCATAAGATTTACAGAATAGGAGACTGTGTAAGCATCATTATCAATAAATGGCCTAGAACTTCAAGGCTAATTGGAGTAGTAATAAAATTATACCAGACATCAAAATTGTAAAGCAAATATATATCAACATAAAGATATTTCTTCTGGTTATAAACATTTATTTATGTCAGATTTTAAAAGCTAAGTATTAACAGTATTAGTTTAACTGCCTGTTGGTCATTCTGTTGATTCGTGGCTCATCCTACCTGTTTGAATAAGAAATAGTTGCCCTTTATTCTCATTTGATTTAATACTAGAAAATATTTCAAAACATGTTAGTATTAAAAGAAGTGTAGTTATATGAAAAATAATGAGATTTTCCCAGATTGATACTCTTGTTTGATCACTAATTAAATTCTTCTAAGCATTATATTTTTGAAGCTAATGTAATCAATATTATAAAATGTTTGGGGTTAAATATGATTGGGATTTTGCTGATTATTTGTGACTAAGATTAAATTAGCCTTATAAAATCACTTCATCAAATTAAGACTATGTCAAAAGAAAATGTCCTTAGTAGAACTTGAACATATTTCTCCATGTTTTAACTTTTTATAAAAAATAAATACATTGTGTCCTTTTTTTTTTAAAATATTTTATTATACATTATGCTATCAATGAGTAACATACCTTTTATTTATTTTCCCCTTATGTCTTGAGATAAAATGGGAATGATTTCAGACTTTAATCAAGTATACGTTTGCCACTAGCTGTTTACAAATTCACTCTTATATTTAAAACTTTCATATAATTTGCATTTGTAAGAAATGAATTCCTAAACTTCAAAAGATAAGAAGAAAAAATATCTTGCGATTCCCAACTCTTGTTCTTTTGTGTCTTTAATTGATTTGTTATTATTTTTCATTTCTGTTTTCGTGAAATGGAATAAAAAAAAAGTTAAATCAATTTCAAGAGATAAAAGAAATTCATGATGGTTTATATATTATTCTATAATTGAAATTATATATTTCTTCTCTTCTTTTGAAGCCTACCCTACAGGCAGGAGACTGTTTTGTTTCTGCTCCAAGGATACATTGCCAATATTAGAAATAATGGCCTTATATTATATTGAACCTAAGTTGATGGTTCATTTTGAATTATCATAAAGATAGAGCTATCTTATCTTAGTTTGTATCATTATTCTATCATCACCATCATTGCATTCACATGTTGCTTTTCATTGTATGAACATACTGTTTTCTGAGATGTCATATATTGGATACAATATCATCTTTACTTCCTATTATTTATTAAATTGCATCTGGTTCCCCAAACCTTCTTATTCCCAATTGGCTTTGTGTGACTTGTTCTGTTCAATGACAGAACAGTACAAACGTTTTGCTGTTTGCTTTCCTTTTTTACCGTGCAAAAGCTTGGCTAGTAACTTGCAATAAATTGTTCCATAGGAAAGTCCTTCTGTTTCTCTGTTCTCTACCCATCCGAGAATTTACTAAATCTACATAGAAAATTGCTATGGTTAGCACTCACATAAAAGCATGTTTCAAGTTCAGTACCTTTCTTACTAATATGATGAGCTGGAAATCCAATACCAAAGCATTGTACAGATATCTTAATCTTCAAGTTTGTTTCACTTTTGTTATAAGAAATAAATCAATGTGAATAATGAAAACATATATTGGTTCTGATGCTCTTCTTTTATTATCATTAGTCAATCATTTAATATTAACAATTAGCTAATTAAGTGTTTGATTAATAACTTGATCAATCAATCAATCAACTAGGTTTGTCAAAGTCCTTTCATTGCCAACATATCCTCTCTAACTTAGACCTGCTTAACAAGTCTAGCTGACTGACTGGCCGAACAATTGATCAAACAATCAATTAGTTAATTGGTTAAATACTAATTAATTGATAAATAATAATGAAAGAAGTGAAATGGAACTAGAGCATGTGTATAATGGCCTTCCTGAAATACAGCAAAATTTGTTTCAACATGCAGGTTCATACCAAGAATATTGCATATCAATTGCAAAAATGAAATGAATCAATGGAAGGTTAAGACAATCTTGTGGCCATCCATACATACAGGCATGTCCTTTGCAGGTGCTGGTGCCATATAATATGCACTCATGCCAGTGGCATATAACAAGCACCCAACACACTTTGTAAAGTGGTTGGCATTAAGAAGGGCATTCAGTTGTAGAAACCATACCAAAACAGACAATTGGAGTCTGGACAGTTCTCTGGTTGGCCAGCTCCTGTCAAACCATCCAACCCATACCAGCATGGCAAATGAATGTTAAACAATGAAAATGAATAATGTAGATTGTAGAATTCCTTTCTTCTGTCTAATTCCAATCCACATTAATCTTGTAACTTGAAAACCATAATTTGTAAATCTATTTAATATGTTAAAAATTTTAAATGTGATAAAACAGCATTTTTCAGAATTAAAGAAAATCATCCATTACTCAAGTCAAAAATTTCCTTATTTAATTCTAATCATTTAATAAAGTAGATTAAATAAAATCGTGAATCGAAAATGGTTTGCTGGAATTCAAAAGAATATTAAACAATGTTCTTTAAACTGATGAGAATGCAAGTAGCTGAGTCAAAAGGATCCCAGGAAATCAAGCCAGATTTTTTATTCTTTTTTTCCTGCTTCTTCTTTTTTCTTTTGACCACTATTTAATACCATTATGAGATTTTAGCTACCATTTCTTTTTCAAACATACTTTAGCATATTATATTCCTTTACTGAAAGATTTTATTGAAATGCCTTGGAACCTAAAGAGTTCTCTGTATCTCCAACTATTTACACTTTTTATTTTCAAAACAGAAACATTCCTATACATGATATACAAATATCATAATGGAGATACTCTATCCCTTTTGAATTTAAGCAATATTACATGCTGTAATTGTATTAACTCTTTTAGACTGTTATTTTTTATACATGATTATTAGATAATACAGTTCTATATTTAAGAGATGAGGAATTATTTACATTATTTACATTTGACTGATATTTGTCCTCATCTTGTATTAAGGAAGGATAGGAAAATATTAAATTTATAAGCCCTAAGAATTCACTCCATAATTGCCCATGGGCATTTGGTGTAGTGTTTAAGAGTGCAGGCTACTAACCCCAAGATTCCAAGTTCAATTCCAGGCAGTGACCTGAATAATAATGATAATAGTGATAATAATAATAACATTCGAACCCAAGTTCGAAGTTTCCCCAAGACACCTGACGAAGGGTGGAGGGTATATCAGCCGAAACGTTGTGTTAACAACAAACAAGATGAGGACAAATATCTGTCAAATGTAAATAATGTAAATAACGTATGATTATTAGAGTTGTGTTAGTCGTAGTGCCAGAAATTCAGTGCAGATGTTATAATAAAGCTCAATTGACAACCATTGGGTTTCTAACTCAGTCCCACCGTGTCTTACTTTGGACAAGTGTCCTCCTGCCAACCATTGTTTTGTGAGTAAATTTGGTAGACAGAATTTATGCGAAAGCCTATTGTGTATGCACACACACACACACACACACACACACGTCTATGTGTATGTGTGTGTGCATGTGTGTTTGTCCCACTACCACTGCTTGATAACTAGTGCTAGTTTGTTTATGTCTCAGTAACTTAGCAGTTTGGAAAAAGAGACTGGTAGATTAAATGCCAAATTTAAAAGTTAAGTACTGGAAGTTGTTTCACTAAACTCTTCAAGGCAGTGCCCCAGCATGGCTGCAGCCCCATGACTGAAGCATATAAAAGATGTGGCTGACACTTGCATAAATACTGAAAGATTTGAACTGTTTAATTGTGAGTTAAATTTATTAAAACCCTTGATGCACGTTTTTCTCTTTAAAGATTATGACCTATCAGACACTCATAATTTTACTATATTTATTATCTATTCTATCTTTATTTTTAATTCCCAAAACTGCTGAATTTAGTAATTGAATGTCTTAATCTAAACTAAGCCATAATGCATGAGATGTGAATCTCATAAATACACTAAATCCATTATCTCATAAACTAAGTTAAGTAATGGAGTAAATATCCTTTTTTTTATATATATTTTAAAAAACATTTCATGTCTCATTACTTTAAATATGCTCTTTATAAATTTCATTAAAAAAGATTCTACTGGGAATACTCTTTTTTTCTTTTCCTTTTTTTCTGAATTGATGTTAATCAAGCAAAGCTTTTTATGTGGTTGCAGTCTACTAACTAAATGTTTGGTAGTGCATGAATATCAAGATCAGCTTGTGTATTCTTTATTTTAGTCTGTTGCTTATTCTTGTTCAGCTTAGACTGTTCTTGCAGTGTTGTCTATCCCTAAAGGGTTTATGACTAAATCAACAAATACTGAAATTGGAAACTGCACTATGCAGACACTTTCCAATTATCCATATCTGGAAATTAGGAATATCAAGGTTCACACACTTATAAATGCTTTGACAACTTCTCAAGATAATATATTAACAAATAAAACTGGCATTTACCAGGTTTCACCACATTTGAGTACTTTAGGAACTACAATAGTTTCATACTTACTGTCTCACATTTTAATTATCTATTGAATAGTGTGTATGTATACATGTACATATCTATTAATCTCATAAGTTTAGGATGTCACTTATTAGAAAAGTGTGTGTATAGCGAATCCATATATAGATAAGGTTATACGAACATACACAGAGTTCTATTCATACATGAAGTGTATGAATGTATCTGACAGGGTACACAAGATAGGTACATGAAATCTAAGATATTATAGGGTAGCTGAAATGACATTTACAGTGAGAATGTCTTCCCAGGAGCATAATGGTCTAAGAGAAGATGATACAAGTAAGAAATTGAAACTGGCTTTCTGACTGAATTGCTGAATTCTTACATCTTTCTTCTTGATATTTCACTTGCCTCTACATATGATGAATGATGAATAAAAATTTGGCAAAAAATATAATCCAAGAAATACTAATCAATGAGACAAGCACAATTAATAATGCATGAGAATTGACACAAGAAACTCAGAGGCTGTCAATGAAGAAATAGAAAAACAGATTGAAAACAAAAACATACAAACAGTGAATATAACCATTTAAAAAAATGAATGACATCAAGTGAGAAAATAAGAAAAATATTTATTTTGGTCATGCCAGCAATGTATTTTATGCATATTTTTTTTATTCCAAGAAAGCTTTTAGTTATATTCTTGATCCATGTTTTCTAGGAATTCTGTTCTTCCATATTTTGCAATTTTTCCATGAGAAAGACTCGCAATTCCTTTGTGCAAGCATGGAAATATTTATGCACAGTCTAAGGTTGACCATTTTATTTAAAATTTTGCTTTTGTTTTCATCTAACTTCATGAACATTTTCATCTGGATTCTAATATATTGGTGCAGGCATGACTAATGTGATTAAATAACTTGCTTTGCAACCACATGGTTTTGGGTTCAATCCCACTGTGTGGCACCTTGGGCAAGTGTCTTCTACTATGGCTGCAGGGTGACCAATGCCTTGAAAGTGAATTTGATAGATGGAAACTTTGTGAAAGCCTGTTGTGTGTGTGTGTGTATGTGTGTGTGTGTGTGTGTGTGTGTGTGTGTGGTGGGCATGCCTTTTTGTGTTTTTCTTCCTTCCACCACCAGTGTTGGGTTGCTTATGTCCCCCATAAATTAGTGATTCAGCAAAAGTGATGATTATATATAAATATATACACACATACATACATACATACATACATACATACACGTATATATTATATATACATATATATATATATATATATTGTGTGTATATTTATATGTATATGTGTATATATGTATCTGTATATATGTATATGTTTAGATATGTATGCATGTGTATGTGTGTTTGTATATATATATATATATGTGTGTGTGTGTGTAAATAGGTATCTGTACATGTGTCTGTGTATCACCATTATTTATGAAGCAAACTTATGTATAGGAAGGGGCTCAATATTAGCAATGTATGCTGAGGAAATAGATTTCATCTATATATATATTGTTTCTTTTCTTTTCATACCTTAGTTTTCAGTTTCCAGTTCTTGAATGATTTTATGATACTTCTCATATACAGTATTACTTCTTCATCATTATTTAGTTTTGCCTGTGATTTCTATCTCACTAGAATATATACATTCTCAGATTAAATAGTTGAGAACAACATTTGTGATATTTAAAATATACGCTTGAAATTTTCTTCTTTCGTTTTTCAAGAATAAATTTGCACCTGTTGTAAATGATCAGAATAGATTTGGGATTCCAGTTAACACTCTGATATTTATCAGAATGATAGATGTTATCTAAAAGTAACGGAAATTTAAAAACACATTCTACTGTATAAAATATGTCTTTTATGAAACATTGGACTGACCTGATAGTAGTGATTTTGTGAGGAAAAAGAAATAGTTTAACATAGGTATCATTAATTTAATCATTGCCAAAAATAATTTTGCATCATTTTGATTATCTATTTTCTTATTTCTAAATATTTGTGATTAAGTAAGCATACAAATATTTATGTATGCAAAGTAGAATGGGAGAGAAAGAAAGAGTCAAAGAGAGAGTAAGTTGGAGAAAAAGGGGAGGGAAACAACCACAAAGTGAAAAATAATGTAATTACACCAAAGTTGTGATAGGCAGCAAGCATTTATATATATTTATTTACACACACACACACACACACACACACACACACACACACGTACCTATAGGGCACACAAACACTTATGTATGTGTGTATGCATAAATGTGTATGATTTTGTATATCTATCTATCTATCTATCTATCTATCTATCTATTTATATATATTTTTTTATTGGCTAAACCGGCAACATGGCCATCCCCAAATACAACAATATCTGTTTCAACATGCAATTTCACATCAAGAATCTTGCAAAACAAATATATATATATATATATATATATATATATATATATATATATATATATATATATGGTACTGTCCCACGCATGCTAGTATGAAACATGGACATTAAATGATGATGATGACGATATATATATACATTATTGTGTCTGGGGAGAGTCATTCTGCTTTAATACCTTATTAATTAACACACTGATTTGATTTCCACTCATTTACTTATTCATTTTTTCAACAACTATTTAAGAGTTTGTAAGAAGTAACAAAATTTTTAGAAAAAATGAATAAATGAGTGGAAATTGAACTGGTGAGTGTGTTAATCAATAAGGCCTTAAAACAGCATGACTCTCCTTAGACACAACAAAACATGCTTCAACGCATGAAATCACATAAAGAGTTTTGCAAACCATATACAAAAACAAGTATATATATATATATATATATATATATATATATATATATAAAATCATGAATATGTGTATTTTGTTGACAGATATGTGCATTCTTTAAATTGTATTATTATATGTTCTCTCTCTCTCTCTCTCACACACACATACATATTTACAAACTGTGCTTAAACACTCGTTCTATTCTGATGTTATTTTGTTGAGTTACCTGATGGGTAATACTTACCTAGCTGTTACACTTGAGGATTTTGTTCTAAGATTATGAACTCCAACCTTCCAGTAGTAGCTTTCTCCATGCTTATAGTACCACAAATTAGTAGACCACTCAAAACCATGCACTTTCTTTGCTTAGATTAGTTTTATAAACATACCAATAATAATCTTTTCTACTCTAGGCACAAGCCCAGAATTTTGGAGGAGTGGGGGCAGTCGATTAGATCGACCCCAGAACGCAACTGATACTTAATTTATTGACCCTGATAGGATGAAAGGCAAAGTCAACCTCAGTGGAATCTGAACTCAGAACGTAAAGACAGATGAAATACTGCTAAGCACTTTGCCTGGCATGCTAACTTTCCTGCTAGCTCACTGTCTTAAACGTACCAATAATAATAACTTTAGCTTGATTGAATCAGCAAGCAAGTTATGGTCCTTGGCAGTTCACACACATGCACACAAATACACACATTCACTTATTCTTGTACAGACACACTTAGATTACTTCTTGAATTTATTTGCACAGGTTGTGTGCATTCTCATATTAGTCTTAAGCAGCACTTAAAACATAATATGTATATATAGAAGAACCAAGTTACATTATTGAAAATATTACTCAGTTGTATTATGGTTTATTGTACTTTCTATGTTCATTGCCAGCATGAGCCAAACTTTGCTAGACAACATATCACTCATAAATTAAATTGTACCAAATAATGAAACTCTCCAGAATTTAACACCAGCTTATTGTGTACATTTATTTGAAATTATCTTTTATGTAGCGAAATCTTATGACAAAACATTGAAGGTTATTGACAAATGGTGAGAAGTTGTATCTTCAAAACTGTTTAACCCTGCCATCATGAAAAACTAGATTGTAAAACAGTGCTTAAGGATAATAATCATGGCAGTAGTTATCGTTTGCCTATTTCTTTTACTTGTTTCAGTCATTAGACTGTGGCCATACTGGGGCACTGTCTTGAAGCATCTTTGGTTGAATGAATCAACTCCTGTATTTTTTTTTTTAAACTTGTTACTTATTCTATTTATCTCTTTTGCTGAACCGTTAAGTTATGGGGACATTAACATACCAACATTGGTTGTCAAGTGGTGGTGGGGGACAGACATAGACATAAAAAACACACACACATATATACATAATGAGCTTCTTTCAGTTTCTGTCTATCAAATTCACTCACAAGGCTTTGGTTGGTCTGAAGCTACAGTAGAAGACCTTGCCCAAGGTGCCACACAGTAGGACTGAATCTAGAACCATGTGGTTGGGAAGCAAGTTTCTTATCACACAACCACACCTAAGCTTTTGAAGGAGAAAGTTTGATAAAGTTTCACGTTTACTATTTTAGTAATATCTGACTAAATACCAGAGTTAAACTATACATTTTGTTGCTTATTATCAGACTCTTTAACCTTGTTTCACACTTAGCATATAGATTACATCTGTCTAGTTGACAGTGAGAACTGAATACAAAAGTTTCTAAGTAACATAATTTTCATAGCAGTATTATTTTCTTGTAGTGGAATAAACAACCAGCTTCATTTAGATTACAGCACATTCTGTCTGTATCTCAGTTTACAAATCCCTTAGCAGCACATATCTTTTCTTGTGTGCCATTCCGAACTTCAAATGTCAGCTTTTGATACTGTACTGCTCAATGCATATCTTTGTCAATGGATCATTCGAACATTTCTTTAAAAATGAATGACTGCAGCATTTAGTGTGAGATTAGATTGAGATGAATTATCAGTTTCATGAGAAAAACATTTCCGAATATTTTCCACTAAAAATAACATAACAAATCAAACAAAAATTTTTGTTAGCATAGTGATTTTCAATGTATTGCAGTAACTTCAGCAAAAAAAGGCCGCTGAAGTTTTTGTAATATATCTTGATTGTCTAACATCCCAATACCCTGAAACTCAATGTTGATATTTCTTAATACATGAAATATGCAATCTGATCATAGCCTGTGATTTCATCAATACCAGTTCTATTAAAGAAATGAAAGGAATATAATGATAATTTTAATGGCATTAGCATTCTAAATAAATGGTAATGCAAGTACCATTGTATTAAAAGAAAGGTACTTGAAATAAGTTTTATACATCTTTTGCTATAATGTTGCTTCAAAATGTATCTAGATTTAAGACCAACTATATTTCTATTTTATTAGATCAGTGACAGTGAGTCACTTAGAAAATTATATATATTTTCGGACGGATGTTTAGCAGCACCATCTCAGCTGAAGAGTTATTCTGTGCCAATGAAGAGAAATAACCCTGAAACCATATGGTCCACAGATACTACTTTGTGCTGGGTGGGGGTGCTAAAATCCTCTGTTCGAAAATATAAGGACACAGTTTGTGTGTTGTATAGCCAGCTGACGGTAATGTCTCCTGGGGCTAAACAACAGTAGCATTTACCCCAAAATGAGACTGCTACATCAGGTTGGCAAAAAATTGTTACTTTAAAATATATTTTAGTTTCAGAAAAATGTTCCCTAATTATTTGTTTAATACCCCTGTTTAGCAAGTTTGCATTTTATACACACATCTTTCTATCTACCATCTATCTATCTATCTATCTATCTATATATCTATCTATATATCTATTTATCTATCTATCTATCTATCTATCTATCTATCTTTCTATCTCCCTTTCCTTCTCTATTTTTCCATCTATCCTATCATCGATTTGCCTATTAGTTTATCTGTCTGTCTGTCTCTATATCTATCTGTTTGTCTGTCTATCTGTGTGTCCATCTGACTGTCCGTCCGTCCCTCCATCCATCCATCCATCTGTCAATATATCTGTCTGTTTGTCTATCTCCTTTTTTTCAACACCCTAGCTTTTTGTTAACCCAATCATCCATCGATCCATTCCCCCACCTATTCATCTATGTATTTATTTGTCTGTCCATTTCTCTCTATTTTTCAAGTCTATCTTTATAATTTTCATCTTTCCCTCTATCCCACCCAGCCACCCATTTATCTATTCACAAAGTACTTCCCTCTTTCCTGCCTCATCTCACCTTCCACCAGCCCATCTATCCATCCTTCATGATTAACTTTTATGAGACATTAAAAGCAATAAATAAAACAGCAATATAGATACCTCCTTAATTGCATTAGCAGTTTGAAAATCATTAAAATTGTAATATTTTTCACATCTCTTCTTATTTTTAATAAACAATGACATTTTGCATTGCTTTGCAGTTATCTGTCTGTTCATTCTTATGACAGGAATTGCAACATATTTTGTGTATTTACATGAAGTCAAGAACCTTCAGTGAATATGATTCATTATTGAGAATCTCATATTTGTATGCATTGCTGCAACAGAGTTAAGCTAAATCCAAAACTTTCCTCCTCTTTTATTTCATTAATCTCAATATTTTACACAATATACTTTTTTAACACACACACACACACACAAACTCAGTGACTACTCCTAACTGCAGGCCACAACAGACAGAGAGGGAGCCTTTGAAGCCGAGAATTTAAACTTACAGAGACGATGTTTACATATCATCTGAAGAAACACAACTAGATCTCATAATGCAGGCAAACGGTTGCCTAATCAAGTACCTTCTTGTCTGGAGAACTTCATTGCATAGAAACAATTGTAGTGATTAAAAATAAATCTCCAGTTGTACTCCAAATTTTTTCAGTTATCTATTCACACACACCAGAAGACCAAATGCAAACCTGGAAGTGTGTATAATAATACTACTGAATAGCACAGAGTGAAATCTGAAGGTGGAATCTACTACACTCTTATCAGAATATACTATAACTATATATATATATATATATATTTATATATCGTGCCTCTAAACCATAAATATAAAGAACTAAGCATATTTGACTAAGTTCGACAGAAACAAGTTAAATTTTCCCAAATAATATCACAAAATATAGTTTGGAATATTTTTAGTTTTTCTTTTGTAAAACTTTAAAAAGAACATATGGGAGAAAAAAATATTATATACACAACTTTATTACATTATCTCTGTGACTTACTGTTTTTATTTTCTTTCCAATTTGAATGAAAAACAAATTCATGGGAGTCTACTTAGTTTAAGTAGGTTAAGAGAGAGAGTTAGATTTTATGGAAAGCTATCCCTGTTGTTTTATCCCTCCAGCATAAGCTATCAGCAAAATTGTCTCTTTTAACAGAACTAGTTTCACTCATTTTTGATTTTTTAATTTTTATTATTATTTCGTCTTATTCATTTACTTCATCTGTTTATTTTACTTTTTAAATATTTTTATTCAATAGTAGCCTTAAGCTAGTCATCTCTTGAGAAAGTAGTAACATCTCTGAAAATATTTTTTCTGTTTTTGAATTCTGCAGCCTGTCTACTTTTAAAAATTACTTTACAGTGCTACAATTTAAATATGAATTGTTTTAACAAAATCCATGTTGTTCTTTACTTTAAAATATTTAAAACTCCTCATGTTTCAACCTTGCTTACTGCTTGTGCATACTTGAATGAGATGCAGAATTCAGAAGTATATTAATTTATATTTATTTAGAAATTAATCTGGTTCTGTGAACATACTTGAAATTCTTATAAGTTTGTAATTTGAACTGTTATAGACTATAATAGAAAGTGTTTTTCTTGATATTACAAGTATGACATTTCATATAGTTACATAATATAAGTGATGACAAAGAAGTAGATTGGGAGGTGACAAATGGTATTGAAAAAGACATGACTATTTGTGGAGCAATGGTAAAACAGTTGTTTAGTTGGTGATAATGATGGAGATGAGGATATATCTCTCTCTGCCACACACACACACACACACACACACACACACACACACACTCTCTCTCTCTCTCTCTCTTTCTCTCTCTCTATGTTTCTCACACAATCCCATACTCATGCAGACACACACAGATACACACTTGGTTTGTCACTCATTATGACTCTGTTAAATCATCAGAGCAACCCTCCTCGATACCCTTTATTTATCACTTGCCCTTTCTGCTACTCAGTGTACCACATCACAAGTTTTGTGGAATGGCATCACTTCTTTCCTTATGCAATCCCTCCCTATCACTATTCATCACTCTACATCTCTTTTACTCTTCTTTATCATTTTCAAATGTAAATAGTGACATTGTTACACACAGTCCAATATATTTACATTTTTGTCACAGTTTTTGAAAACAGTATATTGATATTAGATAACTGTTTTCAAATTGTTGCATGTGGCTGTGTGGAAAGAAGTTTGTTTCCCAACCACATGATTCCAAGTTCAGTCCCTCTGCATGGCACCTTGGGCCAGTGTCTTCTGTTGTAGCCTCAAGCTGACCAAAACCTTGTAAGTGGATTTGGTGATTTGGTAGATGGAAACTGAAAGAAGCCTGTTGCATAGGCACAGGTGTGACTGTGTGGCAGAAAGCTTGCTTCCCAACCACATGGTTCCAGGTTCAGTCCCACTGAACCTGGGCAAGTGTCTTCTACTATAGCCTCGGGCTGACCAAAGCCTTGTGAGTGGATTTGGTAGACGGAAACTGAAAGAAGCACATTGTGTATGTATGTATGTATATATATATATATATATATATATATATATATATATATATATATATATATATTTATATTTATCTGTGTGTGTCTTTGTCCCTCCCCCCATCGCTTGACTAATGATGTTGGTGTGTTTACATCCCTGTAACTTAACAGTTCAGCAAAGAGACTCATAGAATAAGTAGTAGGCTTACAAAGAATAAGTTCTGGGATCGATTTGTTCTACTAAAATACTTCAAGGTGGTGCTCCAGCATGGCTGCAGACTAATGACTGAAACAAGTAAAAGATATGTGTGTTTATACAAGTACAAATCGATGTACATGTATGTATAAAAGAATATGATTGTGCAAACGATACGATATGCTTGCAAGACCTGTTGAGTGAAGTAAAACCAAAATCATAGCTGTGGCCAGTGCCCACTGAGTGACTCCTGTTCTGGTGGCACGTAAAATGCATCATCCGAATGTGGCAATCCCAGTGTCCTCTGACTGGCTCCCATGCTGGTGGCATATAAAATGTACCATCCGAATGTGGCTGATGCCATTACCTCCTGACTAAATCCTGTGCTGGTGGCGCATAAAAAGCACTATCCGAACGTCACCAATGCCAGTACCCCCTTACTGGCACCCATGCTGGTAACACGTAAAAGGCATTATCCAAGCATGATCGATGCCAGGCCTGCCTGACTGGCTCCTGTACTGGCAGCACATAAAATGCACCCACTGCATTCTCAGAGTGGTATTAGGAAGGGCATCCAGCTGTAGAAACATTGCCAGATCATATTGGAGCCTGGTGCAGCTGCTGGCTCTCCAGACCTCAGTCAAACCGTCCAGTCCATGCCAGCATGGAAAATGGATGTTAAACAATGATGATGAAACGAATGTTTATATGCATATATGAAACTGTGTATATCTTTGCATGTGTTCTCTAAATTTCTCTCTAAATGTCGTCGTTATTATTTTATAATAGGTTGGTTGAATCTTCATTGTTTGAATCAGTTATTATTTAGAGTTATTGTTATCATAGATAGGTTGAAGAATCCTGTTGTGCTTGTAAGTTCAATATATAGCATGACTTCTATAGTAGGATGTCTTTCTTAACACCAGCCATAATATACAACATACTGCATGCATTTCATGCTGTTATGTCCTTCAGAGTCCTCTCTACCCTATGTTGTTCTCAGTCTTTCAAGGCAAGCATGTCTGAAAGGATGAGAAAGAGGGAAAGAGATGAACAACAGAGTGATGGACAAGAAGAGAGACTATGAGTCATGAGAGGTGGTGGTAGGAGAAGAAAAAAGAGTGAGTGGAAGAAAGAGAAAGAGAGAGAGAGTAAAATAGACATTGATAACTACTTGTTGGCTGTTGTTAAGGAAACTGAATAAAAAATAAAATAGCATGAGCAGCATGATAGGATAACAACAGACATGGGTGATGGTAAGAAAGTGTGAGTGATTGATGTCAATGAAGAATCACAGAGGAGAGTGATGGTAAGGGGAAAGAATAATAATAGAAGGTAGATACTAAATAAGGACAAATCCAGTACCATCCCTCATTATGCTATTGTTTTGATGGAAGAGAAGAATGATTGACATGGTGGTGGGAAGAGAAGTAGAGTGATAAAGAGTGACAGGGCAATTGAATAGAGAAACATGATATCTTTCAACATTACATGGTACAGTGAATAGGAGAAAGGGCAAGTGATACATAAAGGGTAGTGAAGGGGGATGCTATGATGATTTAACAGGGTCATAGTGAGTTACAAACTAAGTGTGTGTGTGTGTGTATGCCTCTGTGTGTGTATGCGTGTTTGTGTAAAACAGTGTTGAGTTAAGAACTTTCAATAATTCTAAGTGATTTAATAGGGCCAATGGGGGATGTGTGTTTACATACATTCATACATACCTACATACATGCATGCACATATGATGTATGTGTGAGTGTATAAATATACTTGTGTGTATATATGTATGTATATGTGTGCATATCTGTGTGTGTGTGTATATATATATATATATATATATATATGCGTGAGGCATTATTATATAGTATTGCCCTTATATAAATTATATATATATATAGAAAGAGAGAGAGAGAGAGAGAGAGAGAGAGAGAGAGAGAGAGAGAGAGAGAGAGAGAGAGAGATACATACATACATACATACATGCAATACAAATTAGTCCAATGCCACCCAACAAACATCATTTTACTGACTGCTCTACTTTGATTGCAGCATGTGTCATCACCATGTGGCATCACTCATTACAGATTTTGTCAAACATGTAAATAACTTTTAAGTATGTATTGTGTTATTTGATACAGATACACAGTTTTTATTAGTATAAAGAAATACATGCATACATACATACATATGTATGGGTAATACAAACAGACAAGCACACACACCTACACTCTGTTACGACCTGGTGCCCATAACCCGAGCTTACGAGGATATGGCTGTAATCAACAAGTATAAGGTGAGCAACGGAATCAATGAGGATAGGGTGAATTGAAAACAATACCACACCATGAATTTTTGTAAAATATTGTTAATAGCCTGCATACAAACAAATATAAACACAAACAAACAGCAAATGCTGCTACACCATGTGACACAGAAATTATTTAAAATTTGACAAAAGTTTTGGCGAATTCCTGGAGCATAAAATAAATCCATAAATGCCTAACACAAAGCACAAAGTGCATAAACTAAACAGGTAATCATAACTTCCAGAATCCAATTGAACAACTTTGTCTCACAGAAAAACTGTCACAAAAAACTTATGGTGGTGGGGGGTAAAATTATCTCTGTTTATAAAGTTTGCCAGGGTGTAGCCAATTTGTCATAGTTTCACAGTTTTGACTGATAATTATAGTATATACACACACATATATATATATATGCATACACACACATACATACACACACATGTGCACAAACAAATAGACAAAAAGAACACACCTCCGATAACAGACAGAGCAATGAAAGTTTTAGAAAAAATAAATAAGTAAATGAGTGGAAATTGAACTGCCAAGTGTGTTAATTAATAAAGCATAAAAACTGAATGACTCATCCCAGACACAATAAAATATGCTTCAACATACACATTTACATAAAGAATCTTGCAAGCCAAATACAAAAGCAATATATACAGATATATATATATATATATAGCTAAGCAATTATTCATAGATGTGGGGGTTTACTTGGGGTAATGTTATTTCTGTATAAATGCACAAATATTATGAAAGTCACATAACAATGTAAAATTGGAAAAATCCATTTTCCAAATTATGGTTTCAAAAAGTACTTAGTTTGAACTGGACATATTGAAATTAAAAGTAAACCGTAACTCTGTAACAATTCCAACACCATTGTCATATCTTGAGAATCCCAGTATAGCAGAACCTAATGATGCAATAAACTGAGGACAGGTGAGATGCTTATGGTAATTGATTGCAGATATCTAGCAAATTTGATATATAAGTTTGAAACATTATTATGTAAGACTTTCATAGAAACTGTATCTTCTGTATTCTTCTAGTTATTGAAATGTCTTTCAAGAGAATATGCTATATTCATGTTTTCTAGAGAATGTATGTATGTGTGTGTGAGTATTTGGACAATAGTACTAACTACATAAAACTTACTGTATTTTATGCATCTAGAAGAGTTTGTTATGTAAGCTCTGCAGCATCTGTTATCATTTCCAATCAGTTAGTTTGCCAGCATGTATTTTCTTCTGAGATCACAAGTCTGGTCATTGAACAGCTAGGTTCATGGGGAAGGGCCTGGTAAACAACTTCTGCACTTGTCACCACATAATGCATCTAAATCGCATCATTGACAGATTCATATGAGTGCAAGATCAGGATAGGGATACCAAAATGTAACAAAAATAATCATATTATAATGTTTATAATAGACTAATGGAGAATGATACATTAAAACTCATATTTTCTTTTGAAAGTGCAGATGAGAAAATCTCAGAAATAATTGCAGAATTTACAGCTGTTATAATTGGCTATAATTCTCATTAATACCCATAATTATCTCAATCATTGACTGAGAAATAAATTAGGTTTTGTATTCTATAACAAAAAATTATGTATTCTCACTCTGAATGGATGACAAAATTTCAGATATTGTTTCAACAAACATTTTAAAATTTCTACATTTAACCCCACTTATGAAGCACATACATTTTAGATGAATTCATATATATGAATGCAAGTACTTGAAGCTGCTTAGCAACAATATAATAATGCTGTTTCTAGCAAGGAGACTAGCACCTATTCTGTTTGCAAGGTAGTCTGGAATAAATATTTCACATATGAAGGCTATTACTTCACTCTATTGAAAAGATCAACATCTAACTCAAGTGCACAAGTGTAACCTCTTAGATTGATTTAAATATATTTTTGTATATGTAGCAGAATTACTAATATTAATCAGATAAAGAATTATGGGTATCTTAATGCTATATTAGATATATGTTTTAAGAAATTGGTTAAAATTGGATTTGTGAGTTTGTACTTTGTATGTGAACATCAGCATTTTGTTAGCATCTATCTTTAAATTTCTTAAAAATATTGCTAAGAATAAATACTCATAAATACATGCACAAATAACAAACACACACTTCCATATATGTATGCATGCTCTTGCACATATGCACATACACAAATGTAAAAAGGGGATTTTCCCATGCAGACACTTATAAAAAAAATTTTCTTATTTATTTAGCATCAGTAATATCTTAGTGTTTATTGAGATTAGCATTTTCGACTATGCCATTTATCTGATTACCATTCTGTTTCAAAGTAATTACTCTAAAGTAGATAGGAAAATATTCTCTCTAAATAAGGAATGACTTATTTGATGCAGATTATTTGTTTGTGTTAGGTTTTTGAAATGATGAATTCAGTTCTTCAAGTGACACATTTCAAAGTTATAAATAATGTTGGTTTTATGCATGTTTAAACATGTGTGTGTAGGTATTATTTATATGCATGTTTATGTATGTACACACAGGTGCATGCAAACACACACATACACACACACACACTCTCTCTCTCTCTTACAAATTGCTTACTGTTGTCACAATGATTAGTATACATGAATACATATACAAAAATACATGTAACACTAAAATATGTACATGTGTTCACTTTGGAAATCAGTTAACATATTTTCAACCAGTGAGAGCTGACACTCACTAAAAGCAATATGAAAAATATATTCCTTCTTCCTTTTAAATACTTTCATAAGTTGCTTCCAATTTTATATGATTTAAAAAACCTAAAATACTTGTAGAAATGCATTTAGTTTTATGGACAGAGTAAATATGTTAGAGAAATAGTAGAGTGATAAATATTTTCTAAAAGGGAGATATATGAAACTGTTAGGAGATGTGAAGTCTATCCCTCAATTTGTCTGAAATGCTATTAAAGAATAAATACTCATAAATGAATGCAGAAATAACAAACACACATGCCATTGCTGGTGTTTGTTAGTACTGGCCTAATACAGGAACATTTGAAGTGAAGTAGACCTAGTCTATAAGAAGAGTAAAAATGGGCATGTTAAATAAAAAATTGAATTGATAAATGAAGTCATTTTTATGCAATAAATTCAATACCAGAAATGAAAATGCTTTATTGGCTACATGTAAAAACATGTGTAGGGATGGAATTCCACAGGGTCAGAGTCTGGGAAAGAAGGATTCAATGAAGCAGGTAATGTAAGACCTGGAGGACGCAAAACAGGTGGTAAATCATTAGTGAAAAATAATTATCATTATTATTAAGTATTTACAGAAGGAAATTGGTTTGGTTTCTACATTTACAATCACTTGCCATTGGTGTATACCAAAACAATTTTACTA
This sequence comes from Octopus bimaculoides, assembly GCF_046866305.1. Classification (NCBI taxonomy): domain Eukaryota; kingdom Metazoa; phylum Mollusca; class Cephalopoda; order Octopoda; family Octopodidae; genus Octopus; species Octopus bimaculoides. Next base: position 65,881,722 of record NC_142931.1, on the reverse strand, counting down.
ACAAGAAATATGTAGTTTTTCTGTTTATGTCTCTTTTCTACTTTAGAATGAAATAAATATTAATTCTAGAAGCAATTAAAATCTAAATCAATATTTTGTTTAGATATCATACAGCAGAAAATTTAAAAAGTTACATAAATTCTCAATATTTGTGGGACTTGTAAAAGACAGAAGAAACTAAAAATATTTCTGAAATGTATGTATATGAATTGGTGTCTGTGTGTGAAGAAAGTAAAGTAAACAAATAAGTGAGAAAGAGTGAGAAAACACACACACACACACTCACACACTGGTATTTATCACATGTCCAGACTAAATGTTTTTACTGCTACAAGTAAATACCACTGAAAATAGTACTTCATTAAATACAAGTTTCTAGATGCTGTTCTCCTCACCAGCTATATAACCGATAGCTAATTTTAAAAATCTGTAAGTTCAATAAATAATAGTTGGTTTTTGTTATTTATGCTTATATAATTCTATAAATATATCGCTATTTAATATGCATGAGTGAAAAAATATTTTCTCATTTCTGCTCCTGTAACATTATGAGAATTTCAATAATCTTATCAGGTAGAACAGAAGATTATAAAATGAAAGAGTTAATGATTTAGTAGTTGGTTATTGTAGGCTACTATTGTAATAAATATAGTCTTGGAGAGTTGTTAATATGCCTGTAGCTATTCTTCATACATTTTGCATTAAAAAGCCATCTCAGACATTATATTTTTGACCTTAAGCAAACAATGTTACTTATTTCCTACAACCTGATTAGCTGGAGAATAATTACAAGTTGTATGCTGCTAGTTCTTGAAAATACAGCCTATTGTCAAAATATCTATGCCAAGACAAATATGAATATCTAAATTCATAATCATAACCACTTCATTGAGGCAAATAACACAAGTGAAATAAAAAATGTACCTAGCCATTCATTTTTTTTTTATTATTTAATACCACAAATTTGCAAGATCAAATCTGATTAACGTAAAAATTAATAGAAAAACTGTGTATGGAAAGTGCATTTTGAAAATATCTTTAATAACTGGTGAAGTCAGCATATAAGTGATCAGTCATAAACATAAAAGGGGATATCTAAGTCTGCAATAAACACATAATCCTGTGAACACCTTACTAAATGCTACTTCAGGTTATGCCATTGTAATTCTCCCCCCCCCCCTTTCAGTCATGAATGACTATGGGATTGCACCTAGAAAGTTTCCCTCCAAGACACAAGTGTGAGCAAGGTTGTTTTATGGAAGACCAGCAGTTACTTATGCATAACAGCCTCTCCTCTCCTTTTACAGGTATGTGTGTGTGTGTGTGTGTGTCTATCTATCTGCAAAAGCATGCATACATATGTATGTGTATGTATAAAAATCTTTCAGCAACTCTAAATTTCAACTACCTAACTTTAAATGCTACTTCAGGTTATGCCATTGTGATTCTCCATATTAAAGAGTAAAGACCTCCTTTGGTCATGAATAACCATGGGATTGCACCTAGAAAGTTCCCCTCCAAGGCACAAGTCCAGGCAAGGTTGTTTTATAAAAGACCAGCAGTTGCCAATGAATACCAGCCTCCCTTTTCCATGCCACCGACATTATCTAAGGGAAAGACAATGGCTGATACAACTTGGTACTAGTGACATTGTAACTTATTTATTCAGCTGAGTAAACGGGAGCAACATGAAATAAAATGTCATGCTCAAAGACACAACACACAACCTGGTTTAAGAATTGAACTCACTACCTCATGATTGTGAGCCTGACGTTCTAACCATTGAGCCATTCACCTTCATATTACATTTAGTGTATAATGAACTTGTTCTCAGATGTCATTTGTTTAAAACAAAAATGGTTTCTCTGTACAATAATCTCACATTTATGTATATTACATACCTACTTTCCATGGAAATATAAATCTGTACATTTCAACATAGCAGTGTATCTACCAAGAAACCTACTAACATAGCTGATTGATATTTACATACATTAAAGTGAATGTCAATATATTCACATTATGTATTAACACAGTGACAGTATTTACTCAAATTCCTTTATAAACATTTATTCATTCCTATAGTCATATATCAAATGTCATTGTCCAAGTTTTTGTGCTAGCCTGAGATGAGTATAACTATGTACTGCCATTGCCATTCCGTAAAGATTGCTAAGGAAAGACGTTTATATATTATACACATACAGTTTATAGGATTATCTAAATACTAAATAATATATTGGTGCATTATAAAGTAACTTCATAATTTTATAGTATCATGTAAGGATAAAATTAAAATTTCTTTTTAGATAGCTGCAATGTTTTCTTCCTTTTCATCCTGCATACTTTTTTCACTTTAAAGTGTTTAAGAGATTTTCTATTTAATAATATCCTCCATATAAGGGAATAATATTTTATGCCTTTTTATGGAAATGAAATATTATTGATATATGTGTGACTCAAAAGATTTACACTGTCCCGTGGAATAAAAATTCTCATTTTGTCACAAATATAATAATGCAAAGAATATTTAAATATCCATTAAATCATCACTTTGCTTTAAAAAGAAATAAACTATATATTTTTTTAAAATATTTTATTCAGCTTGAAAGTAATTTGAATGTTAGTTAATACTATAAATCTTATATGTACAGGATTTCATAATTTCATATGACTTTGAAAAGAGGTCTGGATTTTATACTTTTTATATTGTGTTTATACTCTCAATATTTCTCTATTTCTTGATATATCTTGCACTTCTAGTGAAATATTCTCAGATTTATAACTCAAATATTGATAAAAACATTTCATTAAGTTTGAAGTTTATCGATTTTTCACATGTTTATGAGTTGGCATTTAATTTATTGAAATGAATAAGAATTCTGATACAGCGATATATAATGCTAATTTGAAAAGATAGATTCATAAAATGATAGCCTTCATGTCATATAGGAGGCATAAGTACAACTATTTTTTCAAGTGATCATTGTAACTATTTTTATGAATAGAAGCTGAAGGCTTCTTAAAGTAATTTACATACATCTTAGTGCCTGCATGTGTGTGTAAAATATAAAGCAATGTTATAAGCATTAGTTTGTTTTGTAAAATATTTGTTATAATTGCACATACAAACACATTTTGGTGCAATAAAATCCATTCAAACATTAAAAACTTGTAAAATTGGGAAATAGTAGTATTATCCAGTAACACACACATGAACATTCTTTTATACTTACATGTATAGCTAATGAGGCAGAAGAGAATCTTAGATAAATGCTTGGTTGCCCTAAACTCTTGATCTATTTCTGATTTAGAGAGAAATACAGCAATTTAGTCAACCCTATTTCACTTCATGATTCAAGAAGAATTAGATAACTAATAAGTTAACCAATTACTGACTTATTGTTAAGGTCTGAATAATGCTATTGGCCCATCACAGCCTGAAAGGCTCCTAATAACTTAAATTTTACTTAGAGTTGGAGTGATTTCTTTTGATATTCTTAATCAGTTTATGAAATTACTTTTATAAAAATTAACGTTTTCTAAATTGCATAATGCAGGATTTGTCAATACTTATTTGTTACTAAGGTAAGATTTTGAAGGCCAGTAATATAGTTAGATGGAATTTAGCTTTGTTGGCATTTATTTTGGATAACAAACAAATTTTTCTTGAGCAAGTGGTCCTTTGTAAAGTAATTCTTATGAATTAAAGTTTGGAAACAAAGAAAAGAATTTTTTTGAAGGATTTCATAAAAATCATATAGTTCTTCACAAAGTTAGTCGAATGAAGCAGCCATGTCAACAAATCTGTTTTGAATTTGATGGTTTTTGTAAACTGTTCTTTTTTTGTTTTTTAATTGATCACATTTAATCGTGCTTATTCATACTGCTAAACACAGAAGTGATTAAATTATATGGGTGTCAAACATGGGTCAAGTTTATACTTGTTCATTAATTTCTTTATGGTAACCAATGTTTGACTTGCACATTTATGTTAGTTTTCCAATCAAACCACCCATTCTTTGAATTCCATACACGTCTATCTCCTTTCCCTCCTATCTTATTTTTCCCTAAATTGAAGACAATATTTCATGGCTTAATTAATGGCACATGTTTAAACTAAGATCAGCCATTCATAGTCACTATGGATGGGTGCAAGGCAGCAATTAAGGTGAAGACAATGGCCATATAAAAAGAACTGAAAAGAAAATAGAAAATCAAAAGACAGTTATTTAAAAGTGGCATGAAATAAATAAACTTAAAATAAGATGTTATATAAACAAATTAATTGAAATTGGACTATGGAGTTTTTAATTTCTATTCCATATTGAATTATTTATTTACATATTTTTGGCAAGAAATATGCATGCATGTTTTATAAAAAAATCCTTGCAATACTTGGCATCTAGTAGAAAGGCAGTATCTAATGTTCATCTAAATTTCATTTAATCATTCATATATTTAATGTGAGAATTTTGCTTTTATTACTACCAAGTTTCACATTGATAATATAATGAGTTGATGGTGAGTTTTATAATTAGCTCATTTGATAATTATATTTCCTAAGACAGATTAATGCAAATTTACTCATAATTGTGGCACATTTTGTTTGAAAGGCTATGTTAAAAGCTTGGCTTAATCAAATATTACTGCTATATATCCTCATCATAGTTACCATCAGCACACTCATAATAGCCATTAATATCCCCTTACTATCTATAATTTTTACAGTATGTGTTTTACTTTGATGCAGTGAACAGTTTATTTCTCCCTGCACCTTTATCCTTGGTCAACTTATTTGTGAAACCTAACAATTTGCCCAAATCTTCCTTTAGAAATCTATCAACTCATGGATGTTTTTCAAATATCACATCATGTCCATGTATACTTAAAAGTTCACACCAACATGCATTGATCAGTACTATTCAGGTTCAGCCACATTACCAACTGATATTCAGCTTTTGTTTGTGTATAAACATTGCACATTCAACTGGTAATACTCTGTTCATTCCTTCTCAATCACTATCACATATTTGAATCCATCAACATGTTTCAGATGATTATCAAGTATACCTCATTCAGCTGTTCTTTTGTTAAGAGAAGATAACATCTTATTATGAATCTACTATGCAATCACTAGATTGGCACTTTTGTAAATTGAGTAATATTACCTAGCATTATGTGTCACTTACAGGGAAACAATTTTAGTAGCCTACTTCTTGAAGTCTAATACCCTGGTTTATAACTGTGATATAGTACACTGTCTTCGCCAAATTATTTAAACATGCCACTAGATTGTGTCTCACTATTAAATTAGTTAGAAATGTTTCTAGCTATTTTATAACCATATTACTCAACCAATTTGAAAAACATTTTATCATTCCACACGTATACTATGAAGGCATATAAAAATACATATGGATGTGTATGAATTTTGTGTGGTACTTTGGTTGGATAATCTTGCATCAATTTTAAATTCATCCAGGGTTCTATCCAAATTTTGTTTATGAATATTAGGCACACATGATTAAAACAAAACAAAATTTAAAGTTTTTGATAATTGTTCATTCATTCACTCCCTTTGTTTTCACCTAAGATCAGTTATTAACATTCGATGTTGAATGCTAAAATTTAGTGATATTACTTGATGAGATTGAACATGGTGCACAAATGATTCACATATTATACAGCAAAATTTTTCATCAATGTAGATTGATATACTAGAATATTATTTGTGAAACTTATTCTTACCTAATATCAATATTTATTGAAATAGTTATTTTTTGAGAAGCATTTCTTTTGCCAAAGAAATAGATAATATTTATTAAAAACCCTCATTAATCAGGGTTATGTTATTATCAAGTTTTCTCAGAAGTACATGGGTTTGGTCTGAACCTACTATATTTTAAAACATCTATTAAGCCTTGTTTGGGCAAAGTGTCACAAGTGAAATTTGGTGAATGGAAACTGTGTGTGTGTGTGTGTGTGTGTGTGTGTGTGTGTGTGTGTGTGCGATGTATATAAATGTATTAATAAGTTGGATGTATCAGATAAAAATCTCTTGGCAAAACTTTACATACATTGGCTCCATTATTCTCCTGTCTCTTGAGCCTGTTATTTCTTCTTAGATTGTATCCTTGCAGTGTTTGGCAATTGAGCTCAATTTGTTTTACACTAGCACCTCAGATGTTCCTCTGTGTCATCTCCTTTAATATCCAATACTATACAGATAATACTATGCTTCCTTCTTCCATAATTGTTTGCATTCAAGCATCATCCACATATATCCTAGATTCATTATACTAAATCTGCTCTGATCCATTGAACAGAAAGTATTTTTTTACTGAGATATCATCAATATAGTAGTGGGCATTGGAGTGGTGATGGTCACTGTACATATAAAGCAACTGTCATCACACTGCATCCTCTCTAAGTACAATCGAAATACTCCTAGAACATTCAAGTTCACTACACATACTAGACTTGGCCACCACGAAGAATTTCACCTTATGAACACACCTAACAAAATCTTCAATATATAAAAAGAAAACAAAATCACGAAGTCTGGCCTTCCTCTTCAAATTCCCAAAATAATTCCTGAACAACTTCTGATCCTCTATTATGCTCAGGTGGAACTCACTATGAAGTATTGGTCCCATATTTGGGACAGTGATACTGCTGCTACACATGTAAGTATCCTAAAAGGTTATTCAGTTAATTGGCATGAAGTCACTCACTGACATACTCCAAACTCTAATTATCTCATCTCCCTGCCTTTTCTACATTACTAGAGTGGCCTCTGCAGTTGACAGGTCCCACACTGCCACCATTATCCAGGCACTTAATTCACCAGTCTCTTTTATGTCTCTCAGGTTTACATTCAACAATATATGCAGTCCTTCCATCCAAGGCATTAACTCAGTGCAACTCCTTTCCTGCACATTCTTTGCCGCTGTCACTAAAGCAATAAAAGAGTAATACCTGTTAGATATTTTTAAACTTTCTGAATTTCTCAAGTATTTAAACAAAATTTAAAGAAATATTTTACAATAAAAAATATATTGAAATTAAAACAATTATATTTGATTTCTGGAATTATTTTGATAACTGGAAAAGTTCCAACATCAATCTCTACATATGCATTCCCTCTTCACCGAATTTCACTTAGCAAGACAGTCTATTAGAATTTTAATCTTCAATTTTGTTCTGAAATAAACACCAAAAATTGTCTTTAAAATATGGAAGCTTAGTTAATGAAATAAAGGTAAAAAATAGAATTACAAATAAAACTTAAATCTATTCTTTTTTTCTTAAAAAAATAGATATTTTTCTTTTTTTTTTTTTTTTTGTATATTTTCAACCCAAACCAGTATAATATCTTTCTAAACAAAAATCTAGATTTACTCACTGAGTGTGTGAATTTCAAAGAGAATGCTTCTCTCATGATTAATTTCGCTTAATTGCTTTCGGAATTTCAAATTCTTATTCAATTTTAGTTATTTTAATTGAAATAGAAATTCCAAAGCAGTTATTGATTTGTGAAAGAGCTCCCTCTCCACGTTTTCCTTTTAATCATTGCTTGCTTGCTCATCATTGGTTTTATTCAGTAACTTTCATTTATCACACACAATACCTTGCTTTCGAAACATGTTTCCCTTCATGCAAATTGTGCATCCAGTAACATCTTTGAGAATAACTGACACACTCTAGGGAAGCATATGGCATTAAGCCTGGTATTCTTTGATCCAAATAAAAATAAACATTTGTAATTATTCAGTTAAAATGTTTCTCTCTTCAGACAGACTCGCATGCTCTTTCTTTTTCCATAAAATGTTCTTTCTATATCAAGTTATGAAAATAAGAAGACAATGGATTAATCTTGTTTTAATAAGGATGATTAGGATTGATATTAATTCCAGTAATAATGGTTAACTTGGACACATCACCACAAATAATAGTAACAATACTCTCATAATACCACCGTTGTCTTTATTATTGCTGTCATCACTACCCTCATAATCCTCTATCATTTACTTTGTTATAACCACATCTATCTAATAAAATATTTTTATTTAGATAAAAGATTCTACCTGTATAAATCTGAATCTATTTTTCTTTCGGTTATTATTATTATTATTATTATTATTATTATTATTATTATTATTATTATTATTATTATTAATGTCCTTTATGTTCCAACAGCAATGTTTTATGGAAATGAGTGTTGAGAATATTTGACTGGGACAGATGTTATGAGAGAAAAAAAGAAAAAAAGCCTCTTCAATAGAGCTTAATGTGAAAATGAAAGGTTGATATTGAAAATACAGAAATGTTCCTTTAAACAAATGTTTCATTTGACTATCTCTAATTCAAGTAAGCAATGCCACCAAAAACACAAGTAAGAACTTGATTTGAAAGCTTCAGTGAATACTCTGTTATGCGGATTAAGTAAAATACTATAAACATTCAAGAAATAGTGTTCTCAATGTATTGGTAGCAACTTGTATGGCATTGATGTTTTTCATATTGACATCTGGTGTAATAAATTCAGCTTCTTATATCATAGTGCAGATGGCAGGATATCAAATAAGGTTAGCTTCTTTCATAACATTTTTGAATTCAACTCTTGCCAGGAGGGAATTCCATTAATCTTTCCATGATTAATATGGAATGGTTATGATTATGATTTCTCCCTCAACAAAATGGATCTTATATCTGATCAAAAGAAAACAAAATTAATTCTGGAATTCATTTTATGAGACTCTTTGAATGTGATGTATATTATGTTCTATTCCAAAGCAAGGAGTGCTGAAATCAGTAAGATTCCTATCTTAGAGGCCTTGAAATTTAATATAAGGATATGATATGCTTTTTTTTCTTTTCTTTTAAGTGGAAAAGAGGTTCCAAAGAAAAGTTCTATCTTAATTCTAAAATATAATAGATTATCTGTGCTTTAAATGTTTCTTTATTTCTATTCTTAAAATTGCCTTGTTGAAATTTGTAGTGGTTTGAAAGTATTTACTTGCCATAACTGGTAACATTAAAGCATTCTCAGAAGAGATCTTCAGTATAAAGAGTCTGAAATTAATGAGCAACAACCATTAGTGAATGTAACTGCATAGTATTACTAGTATAGTTCAATGGTGAATCTAAAGCTTTAAGAAGATATTATTGTAAAGTTCAACCTCAAAAGTGAATGAGGGGAAGCAATCAATATTTTGAATATCTTAGATAATGTTCTATACTAAAATACAATAATGCTATTGAAGGGCTGAATAAGAACTAGTGCCTTAAGAATGAAAGAAATGTTTGCTTTGATGTGTTATATATTCACTCTGATAGGATGAAAGGGAAGAATGTGCACTGTGTCTTTCCAAAATTGATCTAATAAAAACATTAGTTCTAATCAAAGGAATATAAAATAATTAATACCAACCAATAAATTTAAATTGAGATATTAATCTCATTATTGATCATAGTGCTACACATTTATTATTAACAACTACCCACAGTTAGTATTTATTAATTAGATATAGGCTGGAATATTTTAAATATAGTTCCTTGTATCATGAGATAATATTAATGAGTATGTTTTACATAAATGATGTTATATTACCTACTGAAGTATTAGGTATTGGAAATAGAGAATATTTTTAAAAACTGTCTCTAGTTTGCCATTTTTAACTCCATGAAGTCTGTGACAGAAAATGAAATTAGTAGAAATCATATGTTAGATGGCTTTGATATAGTATCATTGATAATGTTGATCGTGTGTATGAGTGGCTAATGAAATATGTTTAAATCTACTTTTCATTGCAATCAATCAGAAGATAGATATTGGGTAATGTTTATATAAACTATGGGAAATAAAAATTCATTAATTTCCAATTTGAGTAGACAACAACATAGTGAATATAAGTGTTGATTGAGTCGATTTTTAAGTTTTGTAGTGTACTTGGTGGTTTTGAATTCTCTCTTTGGCTCAGTTAATCTGTAAATACTCTAGTTCAATTGGAATGAGCAAGGAGAATTTCAAATTAGAGAATAACTAATACAACAATATTCTACCTTCAAATACTAAATAAAGGGTCCAGATTGAATGTCTAAGAAAATCACTGAACAGTTGCTTAAAAGGTCAATAGATACACTTGCCAAGTTGGTGTGTCTGTAATAACCAGAATGAGAACTCTCATGCAAATCTTTTAGAGTGTGTATATTTAAAGCATTTGAAACATTACCAGACTTATATACCAATGTGTACATAACATTTTTTCAGCTCTTGGTATAATGTTCATATTTGACTGTTGCATGAGCATGTTTCAAGTGACAAATCCTTATGGTAAAAATTATATTAAAATGTATGTGGTAAAGTAATTTGAAAGAAGTGTTTAAAGCAGTGTTAACATGCCAAAAGAAGTAGAGTGTTGTAATGTTTTGGACAGGGTCACTTGTGTGAGAAAATATTGGGAGAATGAAATAGTCTTGTAGGTACTGCTTTAGAAAGTTGGTTAATGTCTGCTCTGATAATGAAGTATGGATATTCAATATAGTTGCAATTGTAATATTTTCTCTTAAAGACCAGTACCTATTTTACTTTCAGAATGTGTTCAATGTTTAAATTCAACTTCCTGAATATAAATTTCCAGATTTTAGTGGTCATGACTTAGAAAATAACTATCTCCTTTACAGTATTATTTCTATTGTTAGTGTGGCAGTAAAAAGCTGAAAAGCTAAAAGCCTACTGAACAGACAATATTTTTATAGCTATTTCAATATAGAGCATAGTTTAAAAAAATCTTTTATAAAATAATGAGTATGTGTATTATATTAAGCAAGAATTAAATGCTTTCCCCAAAATACTTTAGGTTAAGGGAAAATATTGACTTTAGAATAGTTTCAAAACACTCTGAAGGGTGGGTCCATTAATTTAAAGATAGTTGCTGAAGTGCTTTCTTTCAAACAAATTTCAACAAGAATATTCAAAACAATTAGAAAATTAAAAGATAATACTCTGAGAATATTAATTACATTCAAATGACCTATTACACTATCAAGATATTTATCAACGAAAATGTCCCCAGCAATTTACATTAATAAAAGCCTAGTAATATTGAGCAGTTTCCTTGATAAATGTTCATTGGATTTCAAAGTACATTTATGATACAAGAGATGTAGCTTTGGAAGACTGGTTAAGATTGTTGGTGCAGAGACCACAATTTGGGATGTGTCTTGTAAAAATCACTGTGCTTAAGCAGTCTACTTAAGTGAAACCTTGTACTTACATGGCAACCAGTTTGATAGCTTACAGGACAAAGATCAAATTATATCAAAACTGATTTAGTTATATCAAGTTTCTGTTGGTTACATTTGTATAACAAATGATCTATAAAAGTCAAAGAAATCATGTCATTGGATTCAGATCTGCTTCTGTCAAGAATGGTGTGGTTTCTATCTCTTACTTTGCTATACTGGAAAGGAAACTACACACAGATATAAACATGAGCAATAATAATATTTGATTTTGAGTGACAGTTATGCATGCATAAATATTTTATCAACTCAAAAGCAATAAAAGTTTAAGCCATTCTTTTCAGGAATCAAACCAACAAATCTAAAGCATGTATTATAGTATTGATGAGGCTAATTTGAAAATAAAGTGTCACAAGTTTCTTGAGATTTCTTAAATTAATAAATAACAAAAGTTTCATTTCTCAAAATAGAACCATATTTATATTTACCCTCTTCATCTTCTCTCCGTCTGCAAATTTAATTCCCTGATGGGAGGTACTGATTGATTCTAGTTAAATGTTTACCAAAAGCTGTAACTTGATTGCTGTTAAGTTCTGCTTCAATTATGTTGATTTTAGAAATTCACCAGAGATTAGAAATTTCTGAAACAATTGTTATCACTGCAATATTTCCCAGAGACCTCTGCTATCATACATAGCTGGATTAATGAACCTTAGAATGTGAAAAATCTCTATTTAACCAATCAGGTAACTGCCTCATGGGGCAACATTTTGGACATGTGCCAGAAATGCAAACATGTTCAACACAATATCAACAAAGTAATGCTTGTACTAGAGAAAGGAAGAAGAAATTTCTACATTGGCTTTAGAGATAATCAACTTAATGAGAATAAAGCCTAGCATGATAACTTAAGTGAAAATTGCAAACATAATTTTTTGAAATATGATGTATGCATCTCTTAATATTTAGATAATTCTTACAAAAATTTTGCTAACATATCACTGTTTTTTTTCATTCAATTTTACATTATATTTGTCAGATTTTTAATTCTCGCTCAAATGCATTTTGTAAATGTACAAATATATGCATTGTTATTTCATTAATATTAGCATCACAGTATTCATTTTAATGTTTATCCATCAAATGATATCAACAATAAATTCTGTTACGAATTATAATGTGTGTTTGTGTTTGTCTTATGCCAGGAATTTATATTTTTTAGTACATTGTACAGGATCCTAACCTTGTCCAATCCTTCATATTTTGTGACTGTGTAAAAGCTAACACCACTTTTCAACACAGTTCTTGTAGTCATGATTTAATTAATCTAATGAGTCATTAATATAATTCTCACTTGTAGGACTCAATAAGAATACAAGTATTCAATTAACAGCATTTTATATTATATTGAAATGCATTGTGGAAAAATGTATGGAAAAATAGATAAGAAACAAATTAAACATGATGCATTGCTTACGTATTTTTTGAATGAGCTTATAATGCATGTGTCACTATCCATTGCATACGGTTCTTACTGAGTAAATGAGGAAATAATTAAATATTGTAATAAAAAAAATGTCATCTGAATTTGTGGTACTAACATTGTTTAGGGAATAAAAGATTTGCCGATGTTGGCATGTAATGAAATTAATGATTTTAGTTAAAGTTGTATAACTGAAGTAATTTATAGGGATTTGGCAGTGATGACCGTGAAGCAGAAAAGAAAATGTATTCAGGTTTACATGATGGTTACTGCTGCGACCTAAAGAAGCATTATATTGCTAACACATCATTCATGAAACCTGTTGGTTCACTGTCATTGAAGCACCTGTATATTAGAAATTAATTGATATTAGTAAGAGATGAGAAAACAGCTTGGTTGTGCAGGTGTGATCACTTGGAAATGCCACATACCAGTTGTCGAGGTTTCAGGGATCATTGGGAGAGACCGTGCTCTGTTTTAGAGCCTTTGGTGCACATTCTCTATGTTTAGTCATAAAAAACATACTTTATGGATCAAATCTAATCTAGTGGTAGTAAAATATGATAATATGATAATGTTTTACCAATTTTTACATGCATTTCAAGGTATAAACCATGCCAGTGATGCTAAAATGTAATCTCAATTCTTTTCATCTTTGATTCGTTTTCAGTATAGTTCTTAACACAAAAGAACAACTAAAAGTATTATTATAACATGTATTTTTATATTATATAGGTTTGGTTAGTTTAGTCACTATAGTATAGAATCAATTGAGATTTTCATTTTCTATAGAAAGCATTACATTTTAAGGACCCATTTTATTGGCAGTGTCCATCACAACTTTGTTTTCTTTCTCTCATTCCTGAATTAGTCGACACGATGCCTTTGCAAATGAGTGTAGTAATGTCCTTTCTAACATGACTTGGCAATTCATCAGTATCTTGCTAGTGTTTACTGTTAATAAAGCAACTACAGTCTTCTAGATTTGATTGGGATTTAATGGCAGTCAGCCAATATACTCTAACAAGCTCTCTGAAATTAATTTAGGCAATGATCTGGAATCTTTTCGTACTTCTAAATGAATTACTTTGATTAAAATGGAGTAAACCCCTACCTTGATACTTTCAGGAAATTTATCTTCATAAAAGTTCTTTATTATCCTTTAAAGTTCGAGGCAGAAGGAGTAATGTTGGTATTGGTGTGTTTTGACTTTGTGTGTGTGTGTGTGTGTGTGTGTGTGTGTGTGTAAGATATATCCTTGTATGCATCTGTATATATGTACATATATGCATATGTATGCAGATATGTACACGAGGGGATGCTGAAAAGTTCCTGGCTTTAAGGGTACTGCAAATGGCCCAACCACCTAAATTCTTTTGTAGGACTTTAGACAAACTGAAGGACGACTGCAATAAGCATGTGAATCTGAGAGGAGAATGTGTTGAATAAAATCATAATTAACTGATCCTCCTGTATTTTCTTTTACTAAAAGCCAGGAACTTTTCAGCATCCTCTCGTAATATATATATATATGTATATATATATGAGAGAGAGAGATTCATATATATGTGTATGTATATATTTATACACACACATATATCTATATCGATGTATTTATATATCATCATCATCATCATTTAACATGACTTTCATACTAGCATGAGTTGGAGGACTTAGTAGGGTCTGCGTTGGCATGGTTTGTACTGCCAGCTGTCCTTCCCAGAGCCAACTACTTTACAAAGTGTAACTGTTTTGGATTTTTTTGTTTTTCTCTTTTGAGACCAGAACTAATGAATGTTATAATATGCAAAGATAAGCGCTCAAAATAGTCCCTGTAAATTGAGTGGGAAGTGAAAAGAGAATGGATTTTAGGTGATGCAATGATCAGGGTGGAGGCGAAACCAGCAGAATGGATATTGGCAATGCAAGCTTCACATTTCCATTGTTTGGTAGAATGAGCCTAAGCCGTTGGTCATCTATTGAAAAGTAGCATGTTGCCAAATTGAAATTTCACATTCAACTGGAGCTCACTAGCATATTTTTTGTTTTGGTGAAAGTAAATTATTTTTCTTCAGTCTTGAAGCAAGAAGTGTGCGTGTGTGTGTGTGTGTGTGTGTGTGTGTGTGTGTGTGTGTGTGTGTGTGTGTGTTCAGGACCAGTTGAAAGTTCAGTAGCATTGTCATCCCTGTCCACTTTATTGTCTTAGGAACTTAGACCATCAGTTTGAAAAAATGAGTGGATATTGATTGATTCATCATATTAAAATGGTCAGCATACTGAATAAAGATTTGGAAAGACAGTTTTGTGTTTGTTCTTTGTAGAAAACCCAGTTGTATTGTTACTTCAAAATGTAGTTATATGATGATCGCTCCGCTCTTTTCACATTATGGTTAAGGCAAAAATATCGATCATCTCTTTTAATTTAAGCATCTCTTTTAATTTATATAGTCTATGTGAATGAACACTTAGATTGAATGTATTGTTATTTGCTTATCTTTGTGACCTATATGACTAATAAAACATATCTGCTATACTTCCATAAGTTCCAATGAAATGGTTTGTCACTGTTTATTATAAAAATACATAGGACATAGCAAGAAAGATCTGTTTGATTTTTCTCATTCATAATGATTTGAGAAAATATTCTGAATATACAATATTATATAAAATTAAATGGTCTTATCTCAAAACTATATAAACACACACACACGCACATGTGTGCATGCACACACACACGTGCAGACATAAAACTATATACACTGATGACACTTTGGAATCAGCATTGAAAAGGCGTTCTGGTCCATATCAAATCATCACTGATGGAAATTGATTGTTGACAAGTGTTAGCAACTGACTCTGTATTTTCAACAATAGTATTAACAATGTGTTAAATAAAAGCATAATATTTGGCACCTTATTATAAGAAAACAATACTATTTAATAACAGTAAAAAATGATGATGTTGATGAAATAGATATGATTAATTATATAAAATATTAACATTTCATCATTAAGCAATCATGTACAGAAAATAAGTAATTTAATATAACCTATAATTCACCACTAATTTAGCCAGATTAAAACATAGCGTTTGTTGTGCAGTGTTCTTACTCTGCCTGTTGTCATATTTTCTTTCTTCAAACCTGCTCATTTAGCAATGGTACTTTTCCATTTGTGTACAACTTGTCATGTATACCATTTCATCATTTCAGTACTCCTCTGCATTTTTACACTTTTTGACCTTTCATTTTTTTTGTTTTCTGTGTGTGTGATACTCTCACCTAGAGTTACATAAAATTGTTTATTCAAAGAAATATCTTGCTGTAGAATTCTTCTACTCCAAAAAGTGTACCATTTAAAGTTGTCCCTTCCATTCTTCTGATCAAGTGCATCTTAGCTCGATTGATTTTTGTTAGCTCTACCAGTGTTATCAGATGTGTAATTTGGTCCAAAGCATTTTAAATTTTGCATCATTTTCTTGTGGTTATACAATATAAGTATCTGGGTGTGTATATGCATTAAATCTCCATCTCCTTCTATGAGTCTCTCTCTCTTTCTCGTTGTCTCTTTCTCTCTCACACACACATTCTCTAACTATCTCTTTCTTTAAGTATATAATCATATAAGTGAAAGTATGACCGTGTGGTTATGAAGTTCACTTGCCAATTGTGTGGTTACATGTTCAATCCCAAGACACTGCACTTTGGGAAAATGTGTTCTTATATTGCCTCAGGCTGATCCTGTAAATAAGATTTGGTTGATGGAATAACTGTGAAAATGCTTATTGTCTGTGTGTGTGTGCGTGCCTCTGTGTGTGTGTGTGTGTGTGTGTGTGTGTGTGTGTGTGTGTGTGTGTGTGTGTGCATATTCATTTGATCAATGCTTAAAAGTGGTGCTGTTGTTTATGTTGTGTTAGTTTATGTCCTAGTTTAGTGGTTCAACAAAGAGATTAATAAAATATATACTAAACTAAAATAAATTCTTAGTTTGAAATGTGTTTGACTAAACTCTTGAAGACAGTTCCCCAAGATGGCTGCAGTACAAGGATTAGCCAATAGAAAAATGAAAGAATAACATTTTCTCTCTTTAACAATCTCTGCTTCTTGAAAGTTTTTCCAAATTACTTAGACTCCCACACATTAATCCCTTTGCATATAGGGCTCTAAGTGACTATAATTTTGGTTCAGTTTTAGAAATCATCTTATTCTAAATGTTGGATTTAGCAAAAGATATAATCAGAAAATCAGTTTTAGGTTTTAAAGAAGCTACATCACACAAATTTCCATTCATTTTTATTTCCTTTCACCTTCAATGTTAAAACTGGTCTTTTATGGTAAAATATAGGACTTTTCCCCCCAAGTAAATAAAATTTAATAGTTTTATGTTATTGAGTTAATATTCAGTAATATATAATGTGACTATTTATGCTAAGCAGTTCAAACCAATTGTTTCAATGGGAAGCTGATCATATATTTGGGAGATTTATAATTGTGATGATTGAAAGAAAATTTATGCAAATTCTCCTAAATATAGTTCTAGTATGGCTGCTTTAAACTATTGCAATACTAATGACAGGAGAAGAATGAATTGGAATAATTAAATCATGATTTGATTTTAAATAAGTATATTTCAATAATTTAGCGAAATATTTACTCATACCACTTGAGTTTAGGTTATTGGTTATTCAATAATTTTACAGAAAACAAAGCATATGAAATGGAATAAATGCACGTGTCTGTGCACTCACTCATGCAAGTATATTTTGCATATGTGTTAATATACAGGCAGATATAGTCATGCAAGTACATACACAGAAAAATTCCTAAGTGAAGCACTTTCAAATGTGCAGGCAAAAATACACAACATGCAATTTCTATAATATATACAAGGAATCACATTAACAGAACAAAAATAATAGCTAGTGTGAAATGGTCGCTGAAGCTCAACATATATAAGCTTCCCAGTTGCTTTCCAGAATATAAAAGTAGCCAATAAATTATATTTACAATTCTCTTCTGAGTTACTAACCAGCAAACTTTTACAGTTTATACATAACAATACATTTAGTAGAACAATTTATAAAATTATTAACCATTATAAATGGTGTTCTAATTCAAAAGTATTCCATAGAGATTTGTCGTTGTAAAACTTCATGCTTGAATACCAGTGATTTATTAATTAATTTAAAAATAAAAATGATTGTAGAAATGTCTTTTGCTTTTAAAAATTATTTTATTTTTGCATGTATGTATGTGTGTATGTGTGTCTGTATGTATATATGTGCATATGTATGTTCGATTATGTGTGTCTGTATGTGAGTGCATGTTTGTGTGTATGCATATGTGTATACATGTGTATATAGTCACACACTCATTTATACACACATGTATACATGTATATGTACATATACATTGTGTGTCTGTTCCTATATATATGTTTACACATACATAATACACATGTATATGAATATATATCATAGCAAGCTAAAAACTCTGAGTAGCAAATTTTAATACTTATATGAACTCTATATTTTTATAATACTTTTGTCTCAAACTTTTTAAAGACAAAAGAAGCAAATGCATCCAACCACCTACCTATCTATCTATCTATCTATCTATCTATCTATCTATCTATCTATCTATCTATCTATCTATCTATCTATTTATCTATCTAAATATACATACACACACATACATACATACAGATATATGTATATATATATATATGTACATACACACACATATACATATGTATATATTTGTGTGTATGTGTGTGTGTGTGTATGCACGTATATATATATATGTATATATATATATATATATATATATATATATATATATACACATACATATATATGTACACACACATATATGCATATATATATATACATATATATACATACACATACATACATACATAAATACAAACATATATATAAACATATATATAAACATACATATATATTTGCCTCTGTAAAAATTTATGTATTCTAATGTAAATTTATTTTTAATGTTACACTTCAAACTATGGTTTAATGTGAATACATTCTAACTATTACTTATAATGTTTCTTGCAGCATGCGAATGTGTGGTTTACCAGAGCTATGGTAATTCTAGAGGAAAATTCACTTCACCCAACTTCCCGGAGACATACCCTAGAAACATTAATTGCATTTTATATACCTTCATCGGTGACTTAGGAGAAATCATCGAACTATCATTTTTGGAGTTTGATTTAAAAATGCCAGGTCAAGACAGGTAAGAATTGAAATTTTTGCCTCTACTATATCAGCTCTAATTCAAATAAAACTGTCTTCATCTATATGTGTGTGTGAGTGTGTGTATGTGCATTGATGTGTGTATACATATAATTTAGCATTCTATCATGATCTTGCTAATCTCATGTTAAAAGAGATAAAAAATATTTTTCATTTATTTGTTGATGTTCAGTTTTATATACATAATGAATAGACTATGAATTTTCTGCTAATATCTTTTCTGCTTTTAACTTAGATGTATTTTCATGTTTCTTTTCTTTATTGCCATAATGGAAAATGAATGTTTCTTAGCTTGCAGGATACTTAATTACTTTCTTATACACTCTAACACAAAACCAAAAGTTCAAAATTTTCCCTTATGCATTTTCTCATTTTTATGTCTACATAATTACTGCCGTATTATTATTATAACTTCTTTATTTTTTTTTGTTTTGAAAACATATTTATGTATTAATGAAGCATTATAATTTAGATTTAGTTTCAGGCTGAATAATCTAAGGCACATGAGGTAGAGACCTATTGACAGTGCATAATTTTCTTTGAAGCAAAGGCAGCATGATTCGTGAGTGTGTGTGTATGAGAGAGACAGAGAAAGAAGTATATATGTGAATGAATGCATATATTCATATATCTGTAATAGTTATGTATGTATTGGTTCTTCGTGTACGTATTTATGTAGCATTTTGCTTGAATGGGCATATATTTAAACAGTTGTCTATAAGTCTTTGTATGTGTGTATATAGGTATATATATTTGTGTGTGTGTATAAATACAGATATAAATATAATTATATGCATATAAAATATATCCTCAGTGTAACAATTGCATACATGCAAACACAAAGAAGTAAATATATTTAGATGGGTTTGCATATTTACACATGTTAAGCATGTGCTTTGTTGTATAAATACATTTGGGAATTGTTTTTGATATGTATATACATATATTCAATTTTAAATTTGTTTGTTTCAGTGGAGCATTAAACATACAAAAATGTATAATACCTTGCTATTTTATACCCCTTTGTTTGATGTATCAATAGCATCCACTTAACACCCATTATAATTTTAACAATGTTTTGAATCTGCTTCAATAGACAAACCCAGAATAATTCATTTTAACAATTATCAACAATGTCAATTGGTATTACATATTGATTGGAAGAGTCAAATTGCTGACAATTGTTCTACATTTGATGAAAATACAATATCAAACTTATTGGCAAGTTGTTACTACCATCATGCTCTCATCTAAGAAGTGACATATTTTGCCTTTGAGAGGTGTAAAAATGAACAAAGACAGAAAGAGAGAGAGAGGGAGAGAAAGAGAGAGGGGGAGAGAGAGGGGGGAGAGAGAGAGACAGAGAGAGCAGAAATTGTTGATAAATTATCACTCAAAATAGAATTTCATGAGTGTAGATTTGTGTGTTGGTATGTGTCTTTATAATACTTGTGCATACATATGTATGCACATATATGTGTATGTGTGCATGCAGTTGTATATATGTATGCATAAAATTATATATGGTTTTATTTAAGCAATTGTGTTTGATATGTACACACATTCTATTTAATAAAAGTTACAGATCTTGTTACCAATATATAATCTACACTTTTATGTTGGGAAACATCTTCAGAATTTTCTCAATTAATTTCACTGTTGGAGTCATTTATTTCAGTTGTATGACATATGGATCACACTTAATTTCCAACAATGCTGTTATTGTTCTTTCTACTGAAAGCCTTTATTAAAAATCAGCTCAAAATTTAGTTGTTTAAAAAAATCTAAAATTCAAAACTTTCCTTCTGTATATATTTCTTACATATATAATATGTATCAAGAGTATTTTTTTAACATGTTGATTATTTTCCCCTGCTTAGAGACCATCAATTATAGTTTTCACTGCACTGTTCCACCATAGGATATTATTCATTGCTTTGAATTTACTTGTTTAATAACCATTTGATTGTTACTGTACAAAGTGCACACCAGCCACTCTTCCTAAACCTCCACATTTCAGGTGTGAACAGCATAATACTTCACCTCATTTTCATTATATCTGTGAACAAAATCCTTGACATCAACATCCTATAGTGACAGAAGAATCTATCTCTTTAAACAGTATTAGGTCATAGTCACTATACTTATCAAGCTATCTTACAATATTATTTCTTTACTAATGCAATAAGCTGGCAGAACCATTAGCATACCAGACGAATTGCTTAGTAGCATTTCATCCATCTTTACATTCTAAGTTCATATTCTGCTGTGGTTGATGTTGCCTTTCATCC
Organism: Octopus bimaculoides; assembly: GCF_046866305.1. Taxonomy (NCBI): domain Eukaryota; kingdom Metazoa; phylum Mollusca; class Cephalopoda; order Octopoda; family Octopodidae; genus Octopus; species Octopus bimaculoides. The sequence continues at coordinate 65,860,421 of NC_142931.1, read as the reverse complement.
TTTCGGGGTTGATAAAACAAGTACCAGCTGAGCGCTGGGGTCGATGTAATGGACTATCCTGATCCTCCAAAATTTTAGCCTTTGTACCTACAACAGAAAGGAATGTTACATCTTACCTACTCATTTATAAACCCTCAAATTCACTACAATTGCTTGGGGATAAAGTTCCTGATCTGATTTTTTTTTTTTGTAGTAACCATGCATTTGTAACATACCAGACACTGAGCTTCTTCTTCAAGGCAAGAAAATACTTGAGCTCTAAATAGTTGTTGGACTTTTGAAGGACAGAAGTGTTCCTCATCTCAGCTGGAGAATACTAGTCACATATGTCTCAAATCATCCTGATTGATAAGCAGACCTTCATTTACCAACTCATTACAATCACTAACCCACTTATGTACAGTATCTCACCACCTACTCATCTACTATTACTACATCAGTTTCTACTCTGCTGAACTAAATCCCTGCATATCTGGTTCTCCTATAACTATATAATAATATTAATAACTCATGTAAGGTGGGGAGCTGACAGAATTGCAAGCACTCCGGGTGAAATGCTTAGTAGTATTTCATCCGATAAAATAAGTACTCAATTAATCAGCTGGGACGATGCAATCAAGTTGCCCCCTCCCCCAAATTGCTGGCCTTGTGCCTAAATTTGGAACCAACACTAATAAGTCATGTAAATGTGACTGATGATCCTGAAAGGAAGATCGGATACCAGTCATTCAATATGGTTTGGTGTGCTGTAAAAGTATCAAGAAGAAGCCATCAAAATGGTGCACATTCTTCCATGCAGACCCCTGAAATTCTGTGCAGATATTTTGATACGAACACTTGCACAACACAAGCAACTTGTTTGTGAGTCTCAAAGTACTATGCTTGAGAATGTCTGAGAAATCCCTTTATTTGTTGTTCAAAATAATATAAATAAAACAAATCCAACAGGAAGTTACACACTAGGTTATTATTCATATTACATATTTTACATTCTTACCATTGATAGTATTTAAACATAATGCAAACTAATAAACTGCTTATCAGTTAACTAGTCAATACTTTTATAAAATGTATCAATATATTAACTAAATTTAACATTAACATGGAAGTATGTTAAGATTTCTTTTTTTTATTTTACCTATAAGATAATATAGAGTAGGAAACTGTTATACATGGGAGAAGCTTTCTAATAGCTGTTAGTGCAGTTGATTAGAATGTTTGCCAGCTACTGATTAGAGTCAAAATAACTAGGAAGAAATTTCCATTAGGATGCACTTCTGGAGAGAAATGTGCTTAATACAGAGTAAAAGACATTATATAGAGTATATAATTTTATACAAGTTGTTGATCACTATAAGTTTATCTGCCAAGCATTTGTTTGGTTGTTGTCCAAAAGATGTGTATGCATGTGTGTGTGTGTGTGCATGTGCTTGCAAGTACTTGTGCATTCTGACAGATTTGTAAGCAGTATTTTTGTGTTAAGTGAAGAAAGTCTGAGTATTTGCTCTTATCTGATATTTTATGGTTGGAATGATTTGTTTAAAAAAATATCTGTAAAGTAAGAGCTTAAAATGGAAAGCTAGAAATAATTCAATATGTTTATACAATGAAATGGTAGATTTACTAGGCACTTCTAGACAGATGTCAGCATTTAGTTTGTTGACACACAAACACATTTATTGCACTTCAAAAGCAATTCAGTGTGATAGGTACAACATAACATCCAACAGATGAGTTAGATAGCTCAAATCCATTGCTCAAAATTTATGGAAAAATTTCAGAAAGATAGAAATATTTGTATCTCATCAACACAATGTAGTGAGCTGGCAAAATTGTTTGCATACTGGGAAAAACAGTGGCATTTTGTTTGTCTTTATATTCTGAGTTCAAATTTTGTTGAGGTCAACTTTGCTTTTCATCCTTTCAGAGTTTATAAAATAGGTACCAGTTGAACACTGGGGTTGATGTACCATATTTTAACGTGTATAAGGAACCCTTTATTGTCAAAAATTAGGTTAAAAAAATATGGGTGTTACTTATTCATGGATAATATTATAATCCCATACAAAATTTTTTTTTCCAAATTTTAAGTCCCCAAAATTAGGGGATTCCTTATACACAAGGGTTCCTTATACACATTAAAATGCGGTAATTGGCTTACCCACTCTCCAAAATTCCTGAACTTGTGCCAAAGCTGGAAACCAATATTGCAGCAACATAGCAATATATTTTTATGTTTTTGGTGTGTGTATGTACGTATGTGTGTATGTGTATCTGTGTGTGTGTATGCATGTGTGTGAGTCTTCAGGGTGTTACATTCTTTTGACAAAGAAGTGTCTATTCTTGACTTTGCCAACATATTGTTCATTGAGCAAATAATCCTCTACTTAATCAGAAACAGCAGTTATTCTTGATCTCTGCTTTGCAGATAATGCACAATTCACCTATAATGTGTAGCTGACACCTAAAATCCTCTCAGACCATAAAATTGTAGATTTAATAAAGTATTGCCTAAAATGACAGAGCTCAGAATATCACTAGAAGCACTCCAACACTGACCAGCCTTAATTCTCATAAATCTCACTGGAATCAATCAAGATAGAGATATTTGCAAGTTGATTTGATGTAAATTATATATATGCAAGACAATGACATAGAACTGGGAGAAATTATGTTAACAATAGAAGCTATATGAAGTGTATATGTCCCAGATAGAGAAAGAGAGAGAGAGTGAGAGATGGGGGGGGGGTAACAAAAATGTCATTCCCAGTGGTAGAAAAAAAATCGCTTGATGAAGATGAAAGGTTTCAAATTGCTTATAGAGATTATTACTTACTGGACCTCCACCAAAAATAGATAATAAAAAAAACTATGAATTAAATAAAGAAAATAAAGACAAACAAGGATATATAAAAAATATCTAAAAGAATCCTAAGGTTTCCAACAGGCTTGAAGAAAGAAACAGCTTCAGCAGATGATGAAACAAGACCATTGCTTTAAACAGACAAGCCACTGTAAACCATAAAAAGACAAACTACTGAATGAACTGTTGTATAGAATTTTTTTTACTACTCTGCTTGTGAACATATAAATAATTGAGCAAGATGAATTTTTCAACATGATAGCTTTGCATAGGGAAGAGTAACCATCAGTTATATCGGTGTATGTCATAGAGAAAATTCACTGAAAATCAGTAAATTTGGTTTCTCAACAGCTCTTCAAAAGACAGACAAAAGGGACTCTTGTTAAAGAATCATTGTTAAACTGCTTCTGATAGTGTTTCACAGATCTTAGAATTAATAAGCTTCTGTCTGAAAAATTTTGAAAGAAGAATATTCTATCCATAAGGGAAGAAGCAAAGTAAATGAAGAATGAAAGTCTTATCTATCTGATGCCATACACCAGCAATGTCCAAAGAGAAAAGAAGCATAATGTTTTCAGAGGGGAATGACTTATGGAGTGACACTTAGCATGGTTTCTGTCCATGTAAAAGCTGCTTCGTTATCTTCTGCTGCTTTAAAACTGGATAATAAAACAGCTGATCAATCAATCTAACATATTACATTTCGACTTTGCAAAGGTTTAAAACAGCTGATTTGGGGTTTGTATGTTACATGCTGCAAGATCTTGGCATAGTTGTTATTTAACCCAGGTTATTCTTGACTAAGAAGGTATATGAACAAAGGTATTCTGGTGAAAGATTTATCCCTTTGGATATTTAGAGTTTACTTAATTATTTAAAATGGCAAGGTGTTATAAAAGAGAGATTAGGGTGTTATTTCTAGCAGGGCAAGTGGCCACATAGAGGCTCCTCATTGGATCCTTTCAGTATGATAACATAAATCAGTACTCACTTGGAAAAATTTCAACAATTCTGACTGAAAGTGCCTTTATGATATTTATCAAACACATTACTGTTTCATATTGTAGCCTTAGACATATCCTGCCATTCTAAGTAGCTATTAGTCAATTAAAAGCTATGATGATATCAACAACAACCAGGGAAAAGTTTTATTGACATGTACAGAGAGGCTAAGAGAAAAAAGCAAAAGCAAACAAAACTATAAGATAAAAAAATATATCATAATGCAAGAAAAATTCTATACATCATCATCGTTTAACGTCTGCTTTCCATTCTAGCATGGGTTGGACGATTTGACTGAGGACTGGTGAACCAGATGGCTACACCAGGCTCCAATCTGATTTGGCAGAGTTTCTACAGCTGGATGCCCTTCCTAATGCCAACCACTCCGAGAGGGTAGTGGGTGCTTATACATGCCACTGGCACGAAAGCCAGTCAGGTGGTACTGGCAACGGCCATGCTCAAAATGGTGTATTTTATGTGCCACCTGCACAGGAGCCAGTCCAGCGGCACTAGCAACGATCTCATGCTTGCCAAATAAGATTTTTAATTTGTAGACATATTTCTGTAGAGTTGATGATTCGCATGATAACTACCCACTTTTCATGCATATATATTAAATCAGACTTCTGGTAGCAAATTGAAACTTATGCAAACTTATGCAGGCTTATGAAATATTAAGTAACCATGGGAGGAATCAGTGACTTAGTGTAAATGAAGTATACTAAAAAATAATGCCTACTCTTTCTTTTTTCAAATACATTTGTAAACATAAAGAGATACATACACATACATAATATTTACATGAAGTGCTTATTTACATACATGTATGTATGTATGTATGTATGTATGTATGTATGCATGCATGTATGTATGTATATATGTATGTATTTACATCATATGCATATAATGTGTGTATTTCTATAGATGTGTGCATGTATGTGTATATATATATGTTATATATATCATTATTATCATCATCATTTACCTGCCACTTTCTTTGTTGGTTAGAATTGGACAGTTTGACATGATCCAATGAACCAGAGTACTGTGTCAATCTCCAATGTCTGCTTTGGTATGGTTTCTACAGTCAGATCCCCTTCCTAATGCCAACCATTTTACAGGTGTTTGAGGTGTATTTTTTTTTCATGACCCCAGTACTATGAGGCCACTAAGTAACTTGCAAAACAAAGAAGAACACAAACCTCCCTCATCTGAATGGGGTCGTAGTAGATGGAGAGTCGGGTTGATGCCAGTTGTTTTGAGTTGAAAGTGTAATACAGGGACAGAACAAGTGTCTTGCTATAGAATAGATATATGGCTACCACACATTGTATAAGAGTGGGTTGGATGTATGTATAGATGCTTACCCTATCCATGCAAGAATGAAAAAAAAGGAATATAAAAATGAAGACAGAGAGAGAGAGAGAGAGAGAGAGAGAGAAAGAAAGAGGGATTACATGTATGTTTCCCTTTATTAGTTATATATATTGCAAGTACCTTCTCATGTGAATGTTTTTAATCTTTTAAATTTTCCAGTTTTTCTCGAGATCTTTGGCAAGAAAACTACAATTGTAAGGCTTTAGTTTCAGATAACAACCTAGCTATAATAATAAGTACCATATATTTCTGAAAAATATCACGTAATTCTTATACATTCAAATATGAAAACAATTGATGCTGAATGAAGTCTTGGATTACATTTCAAGTTGACTTTGCACATTGTTCCATCGACCAAAAATTCCTAACATCAACTTACAAAGGAATTGTTTTCAGAATATTTCTTCTCAAACTCCTATTGTATTAATGAATTCAAAATTTCAGAACAATCAACATTTAGCCAACCACTGTGTAAGGGACACGAAGAAGATATTTTGGCCTTTATTTCACTAGAGAGCTACACATCTCTTTACAAATTTATGAATGGCACAGTTTTGATATCAATTTGATTTTGTAAAGTGATATCGCTATTGACTTTTGCAGTTGTTGTTTGGTTTTGTCCAGTTTTATAATGTCAAATACTCCCTGACACTTTGGCTCATATGTTTGCTCTGTTTGCAGAATATATTTCTTTTGTTGCAAATAGGCCTATTGTTTTTGATTCAGTTGGAATCATTTATCAATTATTTATGCCTTTCTGAATGCATCAACAGTAGCTAATATAGAATTCTGTAATACAAAATTTTCAGTCAACTATTATTAATAAATAAAACATTAATAAAAATAGAAATAAAAACATACACACATACAATGAACACATCATTATAAAATACAGTTGCTTGTTAGAGAGTTTGCAGAGTGGGTATAATGCATAATTCATACGCTTCTTTATGATGTACCCCAGTAAAATATTTTTGATTTTTATAGTGATGCACTGATAATATATTTCATATCTTTTCGGTAAGGTTGTCACCCTATGTTATTATAAAAAAATTCCTTTCTGTTATTTAAACAGAAAGTAGTTCACAGGAGAAAAGTCTTCATATAAAGTGCCATTTAGAAGACAAAAACAAAAATTACCGATGATCTTAATGCTAACTGTTTTTATGTTAGTACTGATGACGTTTAATTTTGTGGTAGCTGCTATCACATATTTTGTAATACTTTTTTACTAGTTTCAACTAGTGGGCTGTTACTATCCTGGTGCATCACTATTGTGGTTGTTGATTGTATTTTTTTTTGTTATTATTCTGAGTAAATCATATTTTATGAAACATGATGTGAAATGTAAATTTATTAAGAAAATGGTTTAATAATGAAAAGCTTAACATTTTATGATGCAAAGCTTAACGTTTGATTTATTTGATTTATACATTTCCTATATGACAAATGAGTAGATATATTATTATTTGTAAAGTTTTCATATTTAAATTTCCATCTTGTTCACATTCTTGTTACTATATGAATAATAATGTGAAATTTAAGTACGTATACATTTGTATTTTTGTCAGAATATATTCTAAACATGAGATTATTGCACCAAGAAATGAAGAAGTTGAAATTATTTCACTAAAATCTTCCAAGTTATTAATTACTTTGAAAATTAATTAAAATACAATATTTCTTGTTAGGAATGTTGTCACGAATGTGATAATTAACTTCAAGGAGACTATCTTGCTATGAATTGATTTCTGCCTCCAACATATACAAATATAAGAATTTGTACAATTTGATCTTTGTTAGAAAGTATACGATTTAAAGAATAAGAAAATATAAATTAGGAACATTTTGTAAAACAAAAGTTTTTGTGAAAGCTAAGATTTTAATAATATAATGGAAAGAGATAATCTGAAGTATTATTCAGTTATCTGAGGAGAGAGGAAATAAACAAGAAGGCATAGGGAAATTTTGAATGAAATCATTTTGACAAGATGTAAGATATTTATGGATATTGAGCCAATGAGTTAAATGTACAATGCTCTGTGTGGAAACAGATTATTTACAATATATATATATACATATGTATACACACATACATATACTTCTAAAATATGCATGGAACATAAAATGACCGCATAACAGAAAAGATGATATATAAAGCAGAAACAACGATGGTAATGATCTTGGAAAGCTTTATATTGACACATGACAAATAATTCACTGTAAGAACATGTTCATTAACAATCAGGTGACCATAAACCCAATTTGCAGCAGAAGTTTATTAATGCACTTGCAATAAAATATTCTGAAAGCAAAAGAAAAGAGATTAAAAAAAATTCTAGTTGATCCTCCTTGTAACTTACTCATAAAGAGGAATGGAAAAATACTTCATGGAGATTTCTATTTGACTAGTAGAGGACATGGTAATGACAATCTAGTGATAATGACTGATTTGCACATATGTGCAAATGTATGTAATTTGATTTAATGATTGTGCCCCTAACTGAAAAAGAAACGAGCAAAATGGCTTACACTTCCATAAGCATTAAATGGCTTCACTTAATCTTTCATTATAAATATGTATTACTTTCTGCCATTTTATATTGAGTATTCTTTTGTTATTGACTAAATGAGGTGTCTATTTGAATGTATGTTTTTTTTTTATTTTGTGTGTGCGTTTATCTCTCTCTCTCTCTCTCTCTCTATATATATATATATATATATATATATATATATATATATACATATATATAGCCTTTTGTGTCTGCATGTGAAGTTAGCTTTGTTTTATATATATATGTTTTTGTGGTCATGTCTTGTTTTTCATTGTACGAGTCTGCACATAAGTAATCATGTAAATGCATTTGTTTGTATGTATGAGTGTGTGCCAATACATATTTATTTCTACCTCCGCATAGTTTTATGTGACTACCGCTATGTGTGGCTGTATGTTTATATGTGCATGCATATGTGCGAGTGGGGTGTGTGCTTATGCATGTGTATGTATATGTTGAAATTTGTGTACTTGCCTCTACTTATTTGTTTGTTTATTGGTCTCTGATGGTCTGGAAATATTATACATCTCTATATGCCTTCATATTATTATATACATTTGTATATATGTATGTTCACGCATTTATTTATGTGTCTTGTATGTGTGTATGTATGAATATTAGTGTATTTTTATGTGCTTCAAAAAGCTATAAGCATGTAGTTGCATAAATAACACGAAGAATGGCTACAAATACATAAAATACAACAGATTACAACAAAATACAATAAATTATACAAAAGAAAAGAACTTGCATTTTGCTTTGACAGCTTCATACAAGTTCACATCTGATTAACTTAAGTAGTTTAGTAGAGTGGCGATTTACTACAATTGGAATTTAGCAGTGATGCAATTTAGTACTGTCACAACTACTTTAAGATTAGAGTTCTACAGAAATCATGCATATTTCACTTGATTCTCTACTGTCAAGTTCCTTGCAGAATGAAGTTTCACATATAAAATAAACCCATTTGCCGTCAATGTTTGTTTCAAACTCGCACAAAGTCTTGTTTTCTTAAGGTTTCTTTGAATAGATTTTTTTAATTTTTTTATCTCGGCATGAACTGATAAAAAACAAAAACCTCCCATTATGAAAAATTTGTTTTTTTTCCCTACAACTTCTACACTTTCATTAACATAATGGTACCTTTCTTCAACTGAAACATGTCTTGCTAGGTTTCTCTCTATTATTATATTTTTCTTCCAGTTCTCTTATCTAGAAATTTATTCTATTTACTCTTTCTCTGTCACAATAAATAACACTTGCTTGCTTTCATCCTATTTTCACGAAAACTCTCAGTTTTAATGAAAATATTTTTTCTATGTCCAATTGCATTGCAAAATTTATTTTATTTCTTTATATTCAGTTTTATATTTTTGTTCAGTTTATTCATTATATTATCTAAAAATTATTTTATCTTTTCTGTAAAGATTCCATACATGAGAATGAACAAATCTATTAAATGTGTCAATAATTCTTTAAAACTGAAATTTTTATAAATGAATCTTTAAATTAACATAGTTATAGAGCACAGAAAATAAAATCAGTGGGAGAGGAATTGGAAGTTTTTGAAATATATGATAAAAGAAACAGAAAGTTGTATTCATTGGTTGAGTTTAATTCTTGAAGGCAGACATACGTTCACAAAAACAATGAAGTAAAAGTACGATTTCAGAGTATAACAGAGGAGGAGATAAATAGCATTAAGCTTTTCAAAAAACAACAGCTGAAAAGAAGAAACCTGTATGCCTTTAAAGAAAAATTGCCTGTAATGATACAGGCATGCTTTTCTGTAACCTAGAGGAAATAGTGCTGCCACATTTGGCTTATATAATACAAAAGTAATAGAAAGATTCTGTCTATTCTATGTAAATGACTTGGAGATGAAGACATGCAAATGGAAGTATTTTGAAAATTGATTCAATAAATGTTACTAAATTGATCTTGATTTAAAGAAATATAGATTAGAAGAGGCTAAAACAGTTAGTTACACAGTTGATAAAAAAATTTCTGAAAATTTTTCTTTCCTAAAAAAAGAAATTAATATAACAGGTGAAGTGAAAGGAAAGCTATTAATTATAGTATTTTAAATGCATTAGTTAATGAAATAACACACTCAGTGTGATCATCACCAAGTTTAATGTACAATTTTTAATACCTTGAGCTACTGAGAGAACTTCAAAGTAATCACTCAACTTGTTAGAAATAGCTGTGAAATTTCCATCAAATTACACTCCAGTTTCATTAAAAAAGGAGACATTACTTAACGTCACTAACAGTATTCATAAAAGAAAAACTGGGTAGTAAGACCAGAAAATGCACTTTGATCATAAGTTTACTCAGTCAGGGATTAAGTGAGGATAAGAAGTAACTAAAACAGATATATCTTAGCAAAAATAAATTTCTTTGTTCTCCATATTCATTCAATATTGGTATTTGTGCACTGATTGATTACTACATCTTTATGCCTCCATGTTTGTGAGAGAAAACCACAAGAAGAGAACATGTCTTGAGCTGTTTGGGAGGTATGATTATGATAAAATGTAATTGACTAATATTTTTGGAGCAACTCATTCTCAGGAGATTTACAATGTCAGAATAGAACCAATGTGAAGTTAGTTATTGTTATCTCATCTCATTTCTTAAAACACAAGGTCGGAAAGATGTGAGAAAACACACACGCACACACACACACACAAATAACATACTATTCATATGAGAAGAGACTATATATGGAGCTGAAGTATACAGAGATGCCACAATTATATAAATACACTATGGCATTGATAGTTGGTGAAAAATAGAAATAAACGGAATTCTGTAGAATGTAATAAACCTTTGGACTGCTTACTAAATAGAATTTGAAACTGAGTACTATAAAGTGGCATATGTCACATACAAAAATATTAATATATTTTTGTAAAGTGAATGTAATTTTTTGTGATGATATTAAATATTTCATAAATTGCAGAAATATTCTGATGTAATTTTGAATTGTGAAGGGAAAATCAGCTTAAATATTTCCTCTAAGAATTATATTTATTTCAATATTACACAAACTAACAATGTTCATTACAATATTAAATAAGCCAGCAAGAAGTTGAAAAGAGTAGGGGATTGAAATCTAGATATGCAGGAAAACACTTAAAATGTGGAATTTTCTCTCAGTAGTTGTATTGATCAGTGCTGTGATAGGTTTTAAAACAAATCATTTTTCAAAGGTGTTCTAACTTAATTCAAAATTGCTTTTATGGGACTTCTGTTTTATGTTCTTCTTTTATATCAATTCAGGTGTATTTCTGCTAGAGTAAGTATTCGGTTAACTATAGTTGAAATATAGGAATGTTATTAAAAATGCAAAATATTAAACTACATAAATCAAACCTAAAATAATCCAGTAAAACTACAATGACAGATACCTCTCCTTTTGTTCTGCATACATGAGTGGAGTGTGTGTGTGTGTGTATTTGTGCATTGTAATATAGAAAATTAGAAAGACAGATGGATGATGGAAGGTTGATAAATGCTTACATGAATGAATATATAGGATGGCAATTTCAGAACATGAGTGACAAAATGGAAGGTATATGGTACATCTGTCGTGCTCCAGTTCAAACACAGTTGTAGTCAATAGATGACAATGATAATGAGTATGATATTGTTCATGTATGTTTTTTTTTCATACATTTATATGTGTTTTTAAATTCACATCATTCCTATTTATATATTCTCTTCAATATTTGCATTAATTCATTCAAATCACCATATCAGTTCATTTTCAAACATGCCAGTGAATATTGTCCTGAAGCTATGTAGTGTTATCCACCTTGTACTATTGTAGTGCTTTGTTTAATTTTGCAACTGCATGCAATACTTGTTACAACACCATGTGTGTGTACATACTCTCTCTCTCTCTCTCTCTCTCTCACACACACACATACATAGCATCATGTAATGTCTGTATTCCATGCTGCATGAACTGAACAGTTGGACAGGGTCTGACTATCTTGAAGACTACATTGGTCTCCAGTATTTGCTTTGGCAAGGTTCCTGCAGATGGACACCCTTCCTAATACCAACTCTTTACAGAGTGCACTGGTTGCTCTTTTCATGTCATCAGCACTAGTGACATCACTAGCAAGACAAATTCCCTTGGCAGAGTTGGGACATAGTATTAAATCAGTTTGTTTTGTGTCTGGTGTTGGGAGGTTGAAGTATGAAAGTGGGACAAAAACAGTTGTGTTGCTGGAGAGGAGATACATGGTTACCCCAGCAAGGAAAGGTAGAAATATAACTAAGATGATGTATCAAGTTGTGTACCCTGATATACACCCTGAATGTACAAGAAAGTGGATAACAGGATAATTAAGGTAGATTATTAGGAATGGCTGGGTGATGGGATAGATTTATTGGATTGGGAAAGGTGAGTGAGAGATGGTGGTGATGAGGACAGAAGTGAAAGCAGTGATTGGTGAACATGGATGGAAGGATGAGCATTACTGGGTTTCAGTTTGGGGGAATATAAGGAAAATAGGAGCAGTCATAGGGGAGGAGGTGACAGATGATAATACATAATATATATATTAAAGAATGTAGTTGTTTAAAGCTAGAACAATGTGAGAAGGTACAAAGTAAACTACAAAAGGAAAAGGAAACAGAACAAAGTTGCAGTTTTACCTTGTATTTCTATATGTTGGGTGAAGACCCCTTCCTCAGGGTATTTGAGAAAGTGGAATGTCCTGAAGAAGGGGTCTTCACCTCGAACTATAGAAATACAAGGTAAAACTGTAACCTTGTTCTGTTTCCTTTTCCTTTTGTAGCTTACTTTGTATCTTCCCGGGTTCTAGCTTTATGCAACTACATTCTTTAAAGTTATACCTCACGATGCTTCACCAACACTACCTCGTGTGTGTGTATATATATATATATATATACAAACACACATCTATCTATCTTTTTTTCTCTTTCTTTCTTTCTTTCTTCCACCAATGGATAACACATATGACAGAGGGCTGAGTGATAGAGATAAGGGTGGCATGAAAGTGAGTGATAAGGAGATAAGAAAATATCAAAATATGTGTATGTACATACATACATGTAAAAGGGTTTATATTTCTGCATACATGTATATATGTATATACATATGGTATGTGTGTATATATCTCCATGACATATCTACCTTTGTCTGTCTATCAGCACATATGTATTTCTTTTGGGGAATTCTCCAAGCACGCACATAAAGATAAAGATAATAACACGTTTTATGTGTGTACTTTGAGAGTTCCAAACAATAATTTATTTCATGTCCTCTTGTGAGTTTAGAAAATTCTTATAATGTCAACATGTGTGAGTGTGCATGTACGTGCATGTGTGCATGTTCGCATGCATGTGTGTGTGTGTATACATATATATAATAAATTAATAAAAACAGCTGTTTGCAACATTATACCATTATACTGTAAAGGAAAATTATAATCGTCAACTAAACTTGACAAGAATTTAGCTCCTATTTCTAGCAACGTAGGTGTTATTCACATCCTTAATCAAGTTTAGTTGATGACTATAATTTTCTTTTACAATATATACATATATATGTATGTATATGTGTGTCTGTATATATATATATATATAATGTCATGGAATGATTTATGTGTGTGTGTGTATATATATATGTATATATTTGCACACACACACATGCACACACACACACATATATATATATCGCACATGCTCATACATCATGCCCATGTGGATATAGGCATACGAGTCCTTACATGCATGAGTGTGCAGACACACATACACACTCTCTACCTTTACCTTTCCCACCTGTACTGCTAGTTATTCTTGTGTTTCATTCTGTCTTTGATCATTCTCTTACTCCTTGTCTACCACACATTTTGAATCTTTGTCACTGCTCTATCCTCTAGATCAGTAGTTCCCAATCGATTTTTGGTCATGCCCCATCAAATCATTTCTAAAATCCTAATGCCCCCTTGTGATATTTTATTTTTGTTATTCAATATTTGGTTAATGTTTACAATATTACTTGGAAACAAAATTTTTTAAAAAATAGTGCAACAGATGTTAAAAAAATGTGTAGGAAACGAATATAAAAAAAAAATGCACGGAAAGCAACAGGGGAGGACTTCAGAAAATTTACAAGATCCAAGTTTTTCCCTCATAATTTTTAGGAAAATGTTTTTTTTTAATAAAATTTTATATAAATTCCTTTCAACCGGCATAGATTATGATTATAAAGAAATTTGTGGGAAAATCTTTTCTGAGGGGTGAGGAGAGGACCTTGGAATGTTCACAAGATTCAAGTTTTTTGCCCATAACTTGGTGACAGTTTATTGTGGATAGTGGGTGTAAATCCAAATTTTAAATATTTCTCTGAATATTGATGAATGTCTTTTACTTGCACTACTCATTTTATGTATTTTTGAATCAGTATAACTAATTGATATTTTTAGTGAAATTGTCTATCACACACACAGACACAGACAGACGCACGCACGCACACACACACACACATATATGTAATTAAAAAAAGTTCAAACAGGGAATTATTCCATTCAGTATCATGTTTATTATAGAGATTATGTAACAAATTATGCTTTACACTTCTATATTTAACTGTGCATGTATATTACCTATTTTTGCTTCTGGTGTCTTCTGCCTTTCTATTAGAAACGTTTACCTGGGAATTTACTTAAAGTGAAAAATATTGTATGCAACAGATAAGTTGTCTTAATAACATATTTCTGTGTACCAGACTTTTAGCTGTTATTTTTAGCATAACAAGTTTTCTGGTGAGGGCTTCGTTTGCCTTCATTACCTGTTTGTTGCTTCTGTAGAAACCTACGGATGCACAAACACACAAAATGAAGAAAATGAAACAAATATGGATGACTTGTTCAGAAACACTTGCAAGTGAGGAACAGTTCTCAAAAATAGCACGCAGTTGTTTCCTCCCCCCCCCCCCCCCAATTCCTATGTTCTCGGAATCTACATAGTCCGAGGTATATTTGTAGAGAATTTCATTAAAAAATATCCATTTTCTTGACAGTTAAGATGAATTGAAGTTGACTCTGGTGAATTTTCCGATATTCCCAACCCAACCCCTCCTTAAATGCTTTTCCCACAAAATTTTGTATATTCAGAATCTACATGATATAACACATTCGTAGACAATTTCATTATAAAATATCCATTTTTCTGAAAGCTATGATCATACAAATTCTGGGTGTGGGGCAGAAATTTGTAGTTATGCCTTTGAATCAAACACAAAGAGATTTCAGTTCAAGCAAATGTTTTCAACAATTACTTCAAAAAGATTTCAGTATAAACTTTCAGATAATATGCTCAAAAAGAAACAAAAGATATTCTGTGAATCTTCTCAGCTGCAAAAGCCTTTGTATCAATGATAGAAGTTTTTTCTTAACTTTTTGCTGAATTCAGAAACTGACTGGTGGGAATAAAATGACATTTTAATTTTCATCTCTGTTCATATATATACGTGTATGTGTGTGCATTACCAGTACCATAAATCTTTCTCTGTGTATCTGTCTGTCTGTCTGTCTGTCTCTCTCTCTCTCTTTCTCTCTCTCTCTCTATCTATCTATCTATCTGTCTGCCTGTCTGTCTCCTTATCTGCTCTCTCTTTCAGCCTATTTCTCTTCCTTCACTGATGCTACCCCTTACTTCCACTCCATTACAACCCATTTCACACCATTCAATTCTTTCACCCCCAACACCATTTATTGCCATACTCTGCAGTTCCACATTTTTCTTGTGTACCTAGATTTTTTGTCACCAGAGTTAAAAGAATCAATACTCTTAGACACACCCGCACACATAAGTGTCTCCAGTTTATTTCTCCATAGGGAATTAAGATGGCATTGCTTTCTGTACTGACCAGTTCTTTACTACATACATACATGCATGCATGCATGCACACACAAACACATGCACGTGCACACACACACATGCACACACACACATACGTGTTAGTAATTACCTTCATGTTGTCACTTACCACTAAATCAAAGGAAATAATCTATTCCCTCTTTAGTGACATCAGATCTTATGAATATGTTGAAAACAACCTCTTAAGAGTCCAAAATTTGATAAAATTGTCCACAGAAGGGATGTAAAGAATTTTTTTTTTAATAACTCATTCTTGAATTGCCCCCTTTCTCTATTGGTATACTAAACATTGTGTACAAAAGGTATAAAATTCAATATAACCCTACACATGTCTCACCAAAATATTACCATGCCCCACCAAAATATTACTATGCCCCACCAAATTATTACCATGCTCCACCGGTGGGGCATGTGCCTCACATTGGGATTCACGGCTCTAGATCACAATATCTTGAATGCAATGCTACTGTCTTAGAATACTATGTATTCTTGTCACTCTTCTCTCACATATCCCTCTTATCAAATAATGCTATCATCCATGCGTCTTTTATAGCTCTATCACTCATGCTTCTGACTTTGTAAAGTGGTTGCTGAGTGAACAGTTACAGATAGTTAAGAGATTCTTTTAGCCATGCTGAGGAAATTGCTAACCCTCTAACATTGGTGCCTCGAAAGTGTTCTGTAAAGTGTCCAGTAGAGGACCTTTTAATTTTGTCAAGAACATGGCACACCTACTGTGCTGTTGCCATGAAAAATGCACCCTGTACACTCTGTAAAATGTTTCATCTTAGGAAATGCATTCAGCAGTAGAAATCAAGCCAAAACTGAAACACAGACAAGATGCCTCCTTCTACTCTCCCATTGATCAGTATCTCCAAATATGTGCTGACTGCAACTGTGGTGGCAGATCTAATGAATGACATGGAAAGTGAATGTAGTGGATGCAAAATGATGATGATGTGTTTTACATACACACACACAAAAGAAAGAGTGAGAGGGAGAGTATATGTTTTATTTTATGTATATTATATATTTGTACATTTTATATACTTAGTAATCTGGCATGTATGAGGAAATAGTAATTGCACTTACTAATCATTTTCCAGTTATGACTTTATCAGACAAAATAACTGCTACAATTTTATATTTTGTTATAGAATTTGCAATATTAAAGTTTACAAAACAATGAAGAGTATAAAAATGACCATGAAAATAATATTCTTTTGACTTTGGTTATAATTTGGTTTATTTGTTAACTAAACACAAAGTATTATAAGACCAAATATCTATCTTAACATATAAAATTATATAGCATTCTTCATTCAGTCTCATAAAAGCTTGTGTGAATTTTGACTTATTGCCATATGAGTAAGATATAATTATGAACCTGGTTACCAGGGACATGAACTAAGATTGATTACCAAAACAAAACCCATTTATTATCTGCTAAAATTATTGTTCACTTTAAATATTGGAATTTATGAACAAAAACGTGTGTCTGTGTGCATGAAAGTGTAAATGGAGGTTGTAAGAACAAAGTTTTATGTCTACCAGAAGAAATGAAAGCAAGTAATGAGTGCTATTTATTAGTATAGATTTCAAGATTTACATCTTTTTGTTTTTCTGTGGTAATACATTGGCTAAGTGAATCATTATGATTGTTCTATTTCTTTTACTTGTTTCAGTCATTTGACTGTGGCCATGCAGGAGCACCACCTTTAGTTGAATAAATCAACCCCAGGACTTATTCTTTGTAAGCCTAGTACTTATTCTATCAGTCTGTTTTGCTGAACTGTTAAGTTACGGGGGACATAAACACACCAACATCGGTTGTCAAGTGATGGTGTGGGGACAAACACAGACACACAAATACATATGTGTGTATATATATATGTATATATATATATATGTGTGTGTGTGTGTGTGTGTGTGTGTGTGTGTGTGTGTGTGTATATATATATATAATTAAAAATGTGTTATGAGTATTATAGGATAAAATCCTATATAAACCCAACTACCAGTAAAGAAAAAATGGAGAAGAGAAGATGTTAAAAGTTTCTATAAATTTTTAATCCATACGATCGTTTCAAATGATAATACTGACATGTAAGGAAACATGAGAAAAATTAAATTAATTATAATAATAATTAAAATAATAAATTAATTAATTTAATTAGGTATTACCATTCTCTTCGGTGGAAAAACTAATAAAACATCAAAAAAGGTATTAACAAAAGAATATTACAATAAAACTACAGAGAGCCTGTGTCTGATAAAGTTGATCGGATTTTCATAACAAAATTTGAAATAGGAAAAAAGTGATATAGGAACATATTAATGTAGTGTTGAGTCTATCTGTGTAAGAACAAATATAAATATATGACTGGCTTCCTTCAGTTTCTATCTACCAAATCCACTCACAAGGTGCCACACAGTGTGACTGAACCCAGAACTATGTGGTTGGGAAGCGAGCTTCTTACCACACAGCCATTTCAGTGCCTTGTTTATTATTATTTAGTTTAATGTTTACTATTTCATACTAGCTGACAACAGCCCTTCTGTTCCTTCATATATGTTAATTTACATGAAATAAACAGGAATTACACCCTCGTAATCTCTTTATCTCGCATAAATGAATGTACATGCATTATGTGTGTGTGTGTGTGGTAGGGAAGAGAAAAAGAGATATTGTTTTATTGAAATAAGATGGCTGTTACCATGGTTAGTTTAAACAACCCAACACTTGGTTCAGAATTTCATAACCTGTTCATTATTATGTTTTTGTACTTTACAAATATCTTACATAGTTAGCAGACTGGTGCCAAACTTGAATATAAAACTAACTGAAAGTAAATTTTCACTTTGGTATTTGATCAGCCACATCATAATTTGAGGAAATGTTGTCCACAATCTCATATCACTTGAGCCAAAGTACATCTTTAGGTTTCATCAGCTCTTCATCCTCATTCTAGTTCTGTATAATTACAGAATATTTCTTGGATATAAGACATTAAATATATTGGATACACAACTAAGTCTTTGACGTTTTATGGTTTCAAGCGTAAAGTGGCTATGAAATTTTTTTCAAATTTCCTCATTGAACTTATCAAACATGTGGGTGACTTTCTTAGTCAAATGTATATGTGAGTGAGTGTGGCAATACTTATCAATATTTTTTCTTTATATTTAAAACGATATAATTTTGATTAAGTCTATCTGTCACACACACACACACACACACACACACACACGCACATTAATGTGTGTGTATGTTTGTTTCATGTGTTTGCATTCATGAATACATAGAGAAAAAAGCATATTTTTATACCCCCTTAATAATTATATAACTTTGTGAATACGGTCATATACAGTCTTTGAAGTAATAGCTTATATGTATTTCCGTTAATATCAGTATTTATATAGGTCAACAGATATGGTTCTGTATATAACAAGAATACCAATAATTGCATTTGATCTCATTTCCATTTATTGATCATAGAGGTTTTATGAAAATGATTGCAATTGATCGAACTATGTATTCAATATTCTTTTCAAAGAAAAATAAGAAAAATAAAAGGAAAAATAAATATGTATAGAATACTTGATTTAGCTATTAGCTATAATTTAATCTTCTATAGCAAAGTGTGATTATATACACCTAGGTTTTTTGCTTCCATCCTTTCTCAGAAGAATTTGATAAAATTCCAGGTGTATTGTTAACAGGTTACTAAATCACTTGATACAGGAAAACAATGTAAAGGAAATTAACTCAATAAACACTTTAAATTTAAAGGATAAGCAGAGAGATTTGAATAAATTTTCTTTTACTGTTGCATGTATTTGAGTAATCACCACAAGAAATCAGCTGCCAGTAATTGCTGCTAAGAATTCTGCTTTGATAACTGAAGTTAAGCAGAAACAAAAGAAAATTTGTAGCTAGACTAGTGTCAGTTTGGAAAAGAAAAAAACAATGACAAGGTAAAATGATGCAGAAAATTTAGGAAATTCATGTTTTGTGTCATAACAACAAAACTTGCCCCTTTGCAATTTAGAACAATGAAGCTCTTACAAAGCCTGCACAACTTTTACAGTAACCTTTGTTTTTAATGTTTATTAATGAGAATAGTGAAAATATGACATTAGTGATGATGATAGTAGTAAAAATAGTCAAACAACTTTTATGGATTCCAAATAAAACTACAAGATGTATGATGAGATTAATTTGTATTTATTTTTTTAAAAGAAAGAAAATGAAGTATTAACAAAATAATCAATTTAATGTCATAATTCTCATCATATGAGAATCTTTAACTTTGACATTTGTCATGTCAAAATTTGACATCAGTGTCAAGTCTGAATTCCCTCTCTTGAAATATTAAGCATACCGTTTTGAGTTTCAGATGGATTTTTCCATTAAAATTTCTTTGACAGTTTTTAATTTCCTTTTAAACTCTCTGAAATGATAATTGTTTTTCTATTGTTGTGAAGTATTATTTCAGAATGGTAATAATTGAAATTCAGTGTGTGCTTGCATTTGTGAGGAAGTGTGTGTATATGTATGTATGTTTGTGGTGTGTGTGTGAAATGATATAGGGCAATTTAGATTTAAATAAGGCTTCAAATAACCAGTATTTAGAACTTCATGTGTATTTCTGTATATCCAGGGGAAACCAGGAGGGAACTTGTATTGTTGTCGGAGTTTCATTTGTTTGGAATCTACAACTGGGTAATTATATATACACATACACACTCATATATATCATATGGGCAAGAGCTAAGGACAAAAAAGTGGGGCAGAAGTTAATCTGTTTATAAGCATCTCAATTTTAATGATATGAAAGTCTATAGATCTATGAAGAAGAGGATGTGACGACTGTATTTCTTTAAAATTGTTGCCAAAAGAAAACTGCCCACATGTGTAAATATGTGGTCATATCTGTTATCAAGACCTTTTAAATCTTTTTTATTAAGTTTTAATTTCTTTGCCCCTGTTGAATAGTTATGGAACATCATTTTGTTTCTGTTTTTAATCCACATATACTTCCAAATGGACCATTAATTTCCTTTTACAAAATTTATTTATAAAGCTTGATTTCAACTTCTAGTTTCAAATATGAGGTATCTTGTAACCATTTCCATATACCTGTGAGGCTTTTTTGTGAATCAAATTCATGAAATAATCAATTCCTGATTCAGAGACTCTTATGTTTCCATGTTTCCTTTTAGAGATGTTTTGGATATCATAGTATCCAACTTCTCTACTTGGTTTGTTGTCACACTTGTTAACCCAGAGAATTATGAGGGCCAATTATGTTCATTTACTATTTACCAAAATAGGTTTCAGGAAAAAACTGAAAATTTAAAACGCTTATTTTATTCCTTTATTTTTTTCTTTTTACTTGTTTCAATCAGAATTATTACCATACTGGGACACTACTTTGAAAGGATTTGTTGATCAAATCAACTCCAGTGCTTATTTTCAAGCCTGGAGCTTATTCTATACTTTTTTTGCTGCAGGGGTATAAACAACCTACCTCTGAATAGAGATTACAGACTCATAATATTTTTTTGTCTTACATACATGTATTATGTGCGTGTGTGTGTGTGTTGAGGGAGAGATGTAGTCTTATTGAAATAAGATGTCTGTTACCATGGTTAGTTTAAGCAAAACCCAACAGATTGTTTAAAATTTCATAACCTATTGATTATTTTTATATACTTTATACCTATCTTACACTATAAAGTGGTGAAAGGCAAGAAAAAACACACATAAGTGAAAAAAGGGCAAAAATAGAACTCAAGAGCCTTAGTTAACTAGTTAGTGCTCATATAATTTTTTAAGATTCACTTGCCCTTTAACCATGTGAATTCATTAGAAGACAAAATTTAAAACTTAAAATATTCTATTAATGGGTGGAAATTAAAAATAACTAGTGAAATGAACTGTTGCATAACAGATTCTATTAGCCACCTTAATAAGTTTGAACCTCATAATGAAAACTCATGCATAAAATTTCCATTAATCAAATCATTTTAGAATTTAAAAATAGTCATGTTACAATGTTATCAAAATATATAGTCGTCCTTTTTGTCCAACACATTTCTAGCTGGCTCTCACTGACATCCAGAAATCTTCAGCTATATCCTCCTTCAGTTTTTTATCTCTGTTTTTGCAAATAGTGTGATGGATCTATATCTCTTCAATTTTTTTTTTTTGTCCTTTGTAACTTGATACTAATCCACCAACTAATAGGGATACATGGAAAACACTAAGATAGTTTTACAACTTATGAGAGTCATTAAATTGTGGTTATCTCAACAAATGTTATACAAAATTGTATTTTGTACAATGCATTGTTTTCTATATCGCTTCTTTGTACCAACTAATAATATTTTGTACAAAACACTGTTTTCTATATCGCTTGTTTGTTACTACTAATGACTGGGAAGAATAATATCTAAATAATATTTTCATTTTTAGTTTTCTGATGTTGTTATTGCATCATTTCTGAATTTATTTAATTTTTTACCTTGTATTTTCCCTATGAGACGACAACAATGTTCGTAAATTAATGTTAATATTCATTAATTTTATTGCACTTCAACCAGCATATCTTCATTCTCAAATGATCCTATTAATGATAGACAATCTAATTTTGTTGTTCAAGCAAAAAATGTATCATCTTTTATTTATTCTGTTTTATTTATTGATTTTTAGTAAGGCAAAACTATGTTTCATTTTAAAAACTTGTTTTGAATTCTGTTACTTATCTATTTTCTCGTGGTTCATTTCACAGATCAATAACCAAGACAGTTTGTTTGGAAAATAAAAAAAGTCAGTAACATGGGACTATTCTATTGTCAGTCTCTAGAATTCAGTCACCCATTAAAAAGATTGATTTTTTTGTGGTTCTTTTTTTAAAGAAAATAAAAAAGACAATTTCAGTAGTTTTTCTATTCATTGATTATTTAATTATGTAGGCAAAAATAACTAAAAAGAAAAGAACAAACTAGCATGCTTGCTTAAAAAAACAACTTATCAGACATTACTAGTACAGGGTTGGTTCAGATTTATGCTTTTAATCAAATATTGAGGGAAGCTGAAATTAGGTGTAACTTATATGGTTAAATATCATCACCTTCATTTGGATAAAATTACTTAAAGAAATAAAATACTTTTAAAAAAATGATAATACAGTATTATAAATAGATATTCATTTACTGTCACTAATTAGGTTTATGAAAGCCATTATAGAAAATTGATTTTTTTTCCATGTCTTTTTTTATATTAGACACATTAATTTACTGGGTTTTTTTTCATCCACTATATTTAGGAAGACTATCTCTGCAAAAGTATGTTAGATCATTTTTATTAATATAATTAATGTTGATACTGATAATTTCTATTCTAATAAAGGATAGTCATCATTAGTATCTATGTTTTCTGTTTTCCTTTCATTAAAATGAAATATCTTGCATATCAGTAGATAATTGTGTAATACTCTGCTAAAGAATCTCAGATCCTTACCAAGTGTTGCTTGAAGTGGTGTTTAGTACTGGTTTCTGTAGTATTTCTTAAATCTGAGACAATTTTCTCCTAAGCTAAAATATTAATATCTCCTATATTGTCTGATTTTTCAAAAAATCTGATAGCTATTCTACTTCTGGGCAAATTGAAATATTGGAATTAAATTCCTGAATCAAGAAATACATGGAAATATCCTTTATAAGATAGGAAATTATGACAACAGAATGATGTCTGGATATGTTAAAGGGTTAACTTTTACTTAATCTATCTTGAAATAGATTTTGTTGATTAGATACAAGGGCAAAATTTGCAGAAGTGTTGTATAGTTAATAAACTATACTAGTATTACTGGCACTTTTTATTTAGTTTGACAGTAGACACAAGTGCAATATAATAAGCTTAGAGGAAATATTCAGTGGAATTCCAGCGTACATTTATATCTGTTGAATGGATAAATCATAATTTTGTATAGATTGATGTCATCAATGGTATTTAATATAGCTTAATCTTTTTGCCAACTCCAATGGTCTATAAATTTGGTTCTTAACACTTGTATTTGTGTTGTTAAGCAGATAAGAGTCAAAGGTTGATTATTGGTGCCTTCACCAGGAGACTTGGCATCAATTCTTCAGCTTGATAAACTGAAGTAATATAGCATTAAATTTCCTCTCCAGTGACACAGTAAGTGCTACTTAACCAATACCTTAACCAGTTAATTGATGCTGTAAGCACTTGACTACTTGCGTTTTACAATCTAAGACAGAGTTTGAAAATAAATCAGTATTTCTGTTATGATATTTTGAATATTTTTTAGATTTCCATATGTGAATAATTAACAACCATTTTAATTGAAATATATGTGTAACATATCTGTAATATGAATATAATTTCACTGACTCTTAGCTTCCTCTTTAGAAATGAAATATTTTTTTATATCTATGTTTGCATTTTTGATTGATTTGAATTCCAGTCATCATCAGGTATCTTAATACTATATATGCATCTAGTACAAAACTTTGTAAGAGCTTCATTATAACTGATTTAGAAATATAAGTAACTTGTTCAAATCTAGTCTGGTACACTTATAAAATGCAGTGGCATAGCATAGGTTTTGCTGTCTTGTACAAAAGCCAAACTGGCCAACTCCTTTAAATGTTGCAGACTATGGCAAATGCATGTACATAAAGTGGCTGCCCTGTGCAGTCAGCATTCCTCAAATACTCCACGATATGCTACTGAATTGATGTAGATGTAAATATTAAAATATGTTTCTTCATTAAAGACATAAATAATAGTCTGAAAAATTATAATCTTATTAACAATAGCTCATGTCATACATGTATAAGTGATTTACTAAAGCTGTACTTGCTGATGGAAACTACAAATAGAACTTTGTGGAGTTTATAAATCATTTGGTTAGTATTAGACATTATTGTATTTTATTTCTGATGTTTTGGTCACTTGCAGCTCATACAATTTCTTAACATAGCCACTTTTCAAAAGGGAATATATAAAGAATAGAAACTTAGATGTAATCAAGGTAAAATATAGTGCTTTAAAATAAATATCTATGTGCTAACAGAAATGTAATGCATATTCTGCCATATTTAAAGTTGAACCATCTAATCGTAATTAGTGTCCTACCTCCATCAATGTTATTTCAATTGATTGCCTGTTTTATCTTTACTCATAAAATGCATTTATAGAATGGTCAAAAGCATCTTTATTTTTTTTTAAATTATGCAATTGTTAAAAACCTTGAAACATTTGCCATATACATACTGTAAAGTAGTGTCCAAAGAAGCATGATGCACCGAAAATTATCTTCTCACACAAAGCTAAATAGAAAAAAAAAGAATTAAAGGAATTTAGGTAAGTGAAAGAGAGATAAAGTGGAAGAGAGGAAGAAATAAAGAGCAACAGAAAGTCAAAGATAGATTAAATATCACTTGTGCTAGATATTTCCAGTCATGTGTTCAGTAAGACATAAACCTGATTTCCAAAGTAGAATGCTTTTATCTTATTTCATAGCCTCTTTTGAATGATCTTTATATACTTGAATGTGTTTCAATCTTATCAGTAAAAAACATGATCAGAACCTTGAGGTAAATAATTCAAGAGATAAGAAAAATAAATTTCAACAGAAAATAAAATGTATTTTAAAGAAGAACCACATCTGCTAAGGTGTTTGTTTTTCTTTACATTTTTAATGGAGTAATTTAATTAAGAATAATATATATATTTTATTTTGTTTATTTTTGCTTCCACATATCATGAATAGAGAAACATTCTTACTCTTGATTCCTTTGCTTTGATATATAATCTACAGAAAATATAAAGCAAAGGTGAACCTGAAATTATTTACCTGAAGGAAAATAGAATCAAGTTTCTTGTACAATGTAGGAAAGACAAAACCAAAACATTTATACATGAAATTTTTCACATTACTTAGATTCTACTAATTTTCTTTTCTTTCAGCAGATATATCAAAAATAAATGATAAAGTAGTAAACAAATGTAATTTTCTTTGCTCCTTAAAAAAAAAAAAATTCTACATCTATTCCGTTATTTAGTTAAAACTTAATCCATCATTATTGAACCCATCTGGTTTTACATTATAAAACTTCTTTCTACATCTCTCTCTTTGCCTCTTTCTTAAAATATTCAATTGGATTGGGTTGATCTCTTCCACAATTTTGATATGGTTGTGCAGTTAAGAAGCTTGCTTTGCAACCATGTGGTTTTGGGTTCAGTCTCGCTGTACAACACTTTGGGCAAGTGTCTTCTATTATAGCCCAAGTCGTCCAATGCCTTGTGGATGAATTTGGTTGACAGAAACTATGGAAGCACATTGTGTGTGGATGTGTGTGTGTGTGTGTGTGTGTGTGTATTTTTGTGTCTTTGTGTTTAAGTTTCTAAACTCTACAGCCCTTGACAATTGGAAGTTCAACAAAATATACTAATAAAATAAGGACCAGGCTTAATAAATAAGTACTGGGGTCAATCTGTTTCGCTAAACCTTTCAAGGTAGTACCCAACATTGCCAAAGTTCAATGACTGAAACGAATAAAATAGCAGAAGATTAGATATATTTATGTTGCCGTAAAAATATATACTGCAAAATATATTTATACTGCAAGTATAAATATATACCAGCAGTAGATAGAAAAGACTATATTTTTAAATATTGTAAATTGCTTAAATATTGCTATATATAAGTGAGCTGGGTTTGATCTTACTGACTTTTATTCGGTGATTATTTTTTGCTTCAAACTGATAATTGGGACATTTGCACAAACGTCATTGATAATTTAAGTTACTTTTGGTATTAAATCTATATAACATATAAAAGTGAATGGTTTTGTTTTAGCACTTCAGAACATGGCAGATCTGGAGAGGAATGGACTCTACCAAACAAAAGTTATGATGCCCAAGGCATACCATATACCATGACAACACTTCTCAGATTCTGTTAGGTATCTACTTTGAGTATGATACACAGAATGGTGTGTCTGTGTGTGCACGCGCATGCATGCATATGTATATATGCATATATATGTATATCTGTATATATGTGTGTGTACCTACATATATATATTTGTGTGTATGTGTGTGTCTCTCTCTCTCTCTCTCTCTCTCTCTCTCTATATATATATATATATATATATATATATATATATATATATATATGTAATTGTTGTTCCTTGACATATGATGATGAATATCTATTTCAACACAATATAAGCACCATCCAAGCATGGCCAATGCTAGTACCTCCTGACTGGCCCTCAGGCCTGTGGTACGTAAAGAGCACCTACTATACTCTCGGAGTGGTTGGCATTATAAAGGGCATCCAGCTGTAGAAACATTGTCAGCTTGGAATGGAATCTGGTGCAGCCTTCTGGTTCACCAGCTGTAGAAACATTGTCAGCTTGGAATGGAATCTGGTGCAGCCTTCTGGTTCACCAGCTCTCAGTCAAACTGTCCAACCCATGCCAGCATGGAAAGTGGACGTTATACAGCGATGATGATGATAATGATGATATATATATATATATTTATAAATTATCAGTCTGACTAGAAAGTTGTACATACATTGTACAATATATAACACCCATAAATATGAATACATTAAAAATTTACTGAAGTTGACATGATGGTATAAAATTAGAGAGATTTATTGTAGGAGGAGTTAAAGTTTCTAGACTGAATTATTCCAAAAAGAGAGTTCTAGAAATATAAATACTTTTAATATAACCTGAATTAATTGCAACATTTTGGAATTATTATTGAACATTCACTAGTATTTACTTCTATCAACAATAATAAAAAAGAAACTGAGAATATATTTATGTTTTCATGTACTACAATTTCACATTGATTAATGTCAAAAGTTTAGATGCACAATCTAATAAATCTCTGTTTCTACCACTGCATTTAAACTTGTGAAATAGTGCAACTCTCAAATCAAAATCATTATCAAAACAAAGTGGAAGATTTCTTACTTGCAATTAGCTTGTAACAAACTTCAAATTCTTTTGAGTAATTTTATGATCTGGAAAATCTAGTAACTATGTTTATTAGAAAATAACCAAAACAAAAGTTTTTACATCTTAAAAACATATTTATAACTGCATTAATGCTGAATACCTTGCTTTTTGTGTATGCTTCTTGTGTTATCTTAATGAACATATTTTAACATATTTCCTGTATCATGTCCTTGAAAGTCTGGTTTAGTATTAATTTTTTTTAAATAATATTCTTCACTGGAAATTGACATCAGAATTTTCTCAGATTGATTTCTCATAAAACTCTCAATCAGTGTACAGTTAAACTTATATGTGATTACAAAAGTAACATACAAAATTGTTAATTATATATATATATATATATATATATATATATATATATATATATATATATATATATATATATATATGTTAATTATGACATGTTAAAAATGGGTGGTGTGTTAGTTCAGAAGAAATAGGAAACAGCACTAGTTTTCTTTACTCTATATACATCTAGTTTAATTCTTCAAGTCTTTAATTTTAAATTTAACTCATCTTTTGAAATTGTGTATGATATAAATATTAAAGCTATAATGGAATTAGGTCAGTCAAATATATTACTTTCCTTTAAGATATGCTTTGATCCTACTCAAAAAATTAATCAGTAGATGAAAAAAGAACATACAGTAAGTTAAAGATTTATTATATATTTTCAGAAAAATCTAACAAAGATATACTTCCAAATTCTTGGAAATCTCTATATGATGTGTTCATGGATTAAATAGATATTGCTCTTGTTTTGTTTTTACAATTTTTGATTTCCATTTGAATAAAATGCATTAGCATTTATTTCTTCTTTTTTATCTGATATCAAGCAAGTTGCCAAGTACTCTGTGTCTTTCTCATCTGCAATTTTAGTTCAACTTATTTCCAGTTCACATTTCTGTGTAAAGTTAGATTGTATTGGTCTGTCATTTCAGATTTCTCCTGGTAGACAAAAGTTAACTGATAGGACAAGTGTTCATTTTAAACTAATGTGGACAACTTTCAAATTTAACTGTAAAATGCTAGCATTTTCTTTGAAGTATTAGCTTGTCATTCCTACACTTTTCAACATTTGCAAACCACTTTTTTAAAATTAAAATATAAATAATTTATTGAACTTAACATTTCATTATAGATAATTTCAATATCAAACACATCACTGCCTAACTTACAATATTTCTCTGAAGTAGTTTTAGAAAGTACAGCCCATACACTTCAGTAAAGTTAGATCTACTTAGGAAAACGTTTTAGCTTATCTGACACCAATCTTTCAATTAGATAACTGCCAAATCTTTGTAGAACAGTTATGTTACTATGTAAGATACTATCAAAGATTGCAAGCAATTTATTATAACAAAACTACAAGATAAAGCTCTCTTAAGAATAATAAAGTTTAAATGTGATAGATATAAAGTGAAAAAGATTTATAAATAGCTCATAATTTATTATATTTAATTACTTAGTTTTCAATAACTATTTTTTTTAAATGTCAAGGGAAGTAACTCATGAGAATCATTGGCATGAATGTAGATAAATAAATTAAGCTGAGCTGCGATGTACTGAATGAAATACACCAAAAAATCCTCAGTTAATTAAAATTTCTCTCTTGGGTGAACAAGCCAAAACTTCATGGGAATTGTTGGCAACTCTCACAGAGTAGTAGATAATCTTAAAAAAATATACAATAATTTCACAGAATGAATTTATATGCTTAGGGGAAAGCAAACGTCAGATTCTCCTCCTGAGCATGGAAATCATTTTTGCTTGTTTTTTTATATTTTTTAAAATTATTTCCCCTTTTCTTTGAGCCTAACAATTAGCATTAAAGTTGTTTTTTTTTCTCTTTAAGTGAGAAATTTCAATTAATTAAGAATTTGTTGCATACATCATTCACTCCATCACCTCTGAAATTATTTGTTTATTTTTTTTTCCTAAATTTGAATTAGGTTACACAACCTAATTTTAGTGTCTACCGAATAAACTAATTTGATAATCTTTCTTGGTTTATGGTTTTTTTCCCCTTTATTCTTTTTAATTATTTTTTTTTCCTTTTACTTGTTTCAGTCAATTGACTGAGGCCATGCTGGGGCACTACTTTGGAGAATCTTTTAGTGAAATGAATCAACTCCAGTATTTATTTTGTTAAGCCTGTTACTTATTCTATCAGTCTCTTTTTGCTGAGCCTCGACGTTATGGGGACAAAAAGAAAAGCACACCAGCATCGGTTATCAAGTGATAGCTGGGGACAGACAAACACACACACACACACGCACAAACACACATACATGGGGAGCTTCTTTCAGTTTCTGTCTACCAAAATCACTCATGAGGCTTTGGTCAGCCTGAGGCTATAGTAGAAGGCACTTGCCCAGGGTGCCATGCTGTGGGACTGAATCCAGATTCATGTGGTTGGGAAGCAAGCTTCTTAACACACAGCCATGCCTGCACCTATAAACCACGTTTGTGCCTATCCATTCATACAATCTAAAAGACTGATTCAGAACATCATCATCATTATTGTTTAATGTCCACCTCTGATGCTAGTATTGACTGGACAGATCATCAAAGTCATTTCTTATTAGGAGCTACTATTCCAAAAGGCTGGTACTCATGTCTTGTCTAGCTAGTCTTTTCTTTCTGTGATCAGATGCTCTTTCTATTTCCTGTCACTTAACAGAATTTTCTCATGTCATCAGCCTGAGAGACTGAGTAAATCTCGATGAGACAAGATTGAAGGGACCTGACCATTCTATACTTTCTCTGCTTATTTACCAATCACTTTATACTGTATGTTCGATGCATTTTTGTGACACCAACTCTAAATAGGTAGCTTCATTTATCATTTACCCTTCAGCTATAGAAGGAGCAAGGTGAGTTTTGTTTTAGCACCATCACAGGAGATAGGGTACTATGTACACAGTAAAATTCTAGAGTGCTTAGTAACCCAAGGTGTGTGAACCAAGAAGAGGAAGCAATGACAGTAGAAAGGTATGGAGGGTGGTGGTGTAGAGTGTAGAGCATATTCAATAACCTAAAGCATGTATGTTTGCCCAGGTGACTTAGGAGGAAGAATGAGGAGAGAGGAAGAGAGAGTTCAAAAGGACTAGATTTAAAGGGAAGGAATATGATAAGAAAATCAGATGAAAAAGACAGGAATATATGGTGAGGGTACAGTAAAGTTGGTATTGATAATAGCAGAAGTGAACAAATACAAGGGTGGATGATAAGTACATCTTAGTTTGATAATGATTAAATAAAACATTATTATATACAATGATACTTCAATGTATGTGTGTGTGTATACATACATATATATATATATATATATATATATATATATATATATATATATATATATATATATATATATATATACTAGCAGTATAGCCCGGCGCTGCCCGGGATTAAGCTAGGATTATTAAGTGATCAAGTGCTTTATTTCAAACCAAAATAAGTAACATTGACATCAGATTTGACCGAAATCCGTTGAAATTGGTTTGGCTGAAAATGGTTTGCTGGCAATTGGATTGGGAAATCACATAAGGAATCAGTTTATTGGTTATTTCCACTCATTGACTTTTTTTTTAAGTTGCATTATTAGAGATCTGCATAGGAGAAGGTTGATCTGAAGGTTTGCATTGAGGATCTGGATTGGAGTAACTTAGGAAAACTTACCAACATCCTTAACCAAAAAATAAGGGGCCTGTCCCTTCTAGGTTAACTCTAAACCTAAACCCTAACCCTAACCCTGACCCTAAAACCGTAACCCTAACACCAACCCTAATCCTAATCCTAACCCTAACACTAACCCTAATCCTAACCGTATAAAGCCCTAACCCTAACTCTAAAACCCTAACTGTAACACCCTAGTGGAAATCGTGCGGGTGTTAATCTGAAAAATTACCAAACCCTTTTTGTGGTCCGAAAAACGGGTTGGTGGGGGGTGACTGACAAATTGTTACATACCTTTTTGTTTCCTAGTTGTTGTGAAATATAAACAAAACTCTTTTGCTCCCAAAGTAATATATGTGTGCGTGTACGTGAGAGTGAGAGGGGGAGAAAGATGAACGATTTAAAATAAATAAATGATTTAAAATAAATATGTTTTAATTGTTGTGTGAGAAAGTATATATAGTGTCTTTCAAAAACATCTTATATTTTAAACTATATCTCATGTTTAAGAAAAAAAAGCATTTTACATTTTACACTTACTCTGTCTTCCTTACCTACATTTTCTTTCGTTAGACGCTTTGTCTCCCTCTTCCACTTTTTCGTTCCTTTTTTTTTTTTTGTTAGACTCTGGCAAACAAACTCTGTCTTGGCTAGAAAATTTTTTTTTCCTT
This sequence comes from Octopus bimaculoides, assembly GCF_046866305.1. Classification (NCBI taxonomy): domain Eukaryota; kingdom Metazoa; phylum Mollusca; class Cephalopoda; order Octopoda; family Octopodidae; genus Octopus; species Octopus bimaculoides. The sequence goes on along the minus strand of NC_142931.1, from coordinate 65,828,271 downwards.
AGATGCTTTGTCTCCCTTTCCCACTTTTTGTTGACTTTTTTTTGCTAGATGCTAGCAAACACTCTGTAACTCCCCTTGTCACAAACAAACTATTTCTTTCTTTCTTTCTCTCTCTCTCCTTCACGCGCGTACACACAGATTTGACTTCGCCATGTCAACAAACTTCAAAATTGGTAAAAGTTTATTGATTTTTACAGCTATACACGGGTGCCTCTGAGAGAAAAAGTTGACTAAAATGCAGATAGGGTCATGACGAATCTCCTCCTAAAATTGGAGCAACATGCGTGCTAATTTGTGGACGTGCATAAAGTACAATCACGTACACACACACACACATGCACGCACACACATCCTGTCTTATATATATACGGATATATAAGTATTATTGTATAATGTGATAACCAGAAATGTGAAGTCTGTAAGTTTTCTCCAGATGAAAAGGGGTTGCCTTTGGAATTCTTTAATGGATTGTACATTAACGATGTAAAGTGGCATCCTTTAAAATGATCATAGAGATGGTCTTGAATGGACTCTGTTCTGGTTACCTTACACTTTGTTTTTTATATTTATATTCTTGTATGTTTATGTATATATATTATTTTAGCTCCATTACCTTAAATTTTTAGTCGCCTCTATTATGCATTAATTTATTCCGTATATTTTTCTTCATTCAACTTCACTCTTTTAGGTTTTATCACCTTTTATTCATGTATATGTGTATATTTTATACTGTTGCATTTTACCATTGGGTGCCCTGTTGTTTTAATGACTGATTGGAACATTTATTCATCATACCTTTCAGTTTATTTCTCCTTTCGCCTCGGTGTCACCTGAGCACTTCCAGCTGCAGTCCTATTTCTTTTTTTTTTCTTCGGATTAACAAAATTGCTTTTCTGTTTAACCGGAGTTATAAAATTATCCTCTTATATATATATACACACACATGCACACGCACACACATACAGTAATTACTCGCTATATTGCGGTTCACCTATCGCACCCTCAGTACATTTTGGATTTTTCTGGCTAACATATGTAAATTTATATTGCAGACTCCTCAGTATATCGCGGGTTTCTGCAGCCAATAGGTATTTATATTATTTTAGATTTTAATTATTTCTGTGGTAAAATGAGCATTTTCACGCCTAAATATCAATAAATTAATAAATAGAAATACAGTACAGTACTGCACAGTATAACACATTAATTAAAATATATTAAAAGAAAATACATAGTAAATGAGTAATCAAAGAATCCACATACTGTATGGAAGACAAAAGTCAGGAGGTGTGTGGTTTTGTTCTGCATTCATGATAAAATAAATATATACAAATTAAAAAAATAATAACAAAAATATACAGTACGGTACTGTTTCTACTTCATGGATTTTTATCTATCACGGGGGTGCTTTGGAATGTAACACCTGCAGTAGTCAATGGATTACTGTATATATAATGTGTGCGTGTGCTACAGACATTTATATATACTTATATATTCATATATTATATAAATGTATAATATATATAATATATACTTATGTATTATATATATTTATATATGAATATATATATGTATATTTATATATGAATATATTGGGTCATCCCATAAATAATGCAGTTTTTTTCAATTGCATGAAGTAAAAGTTGGAGGGGGACAAGATGAAATACCAGCATCAACTTGTTATAAAAGCAGGTAGTAATTCTTCCTTGAACTTATTCTTAGTGCAAGTTTTGAAAACTGCAGTTCAATTTTCATAGTTATATTTTCAAAGCTATAATGGAAGTGACAAAGGAGCATATTCAGCATATTTTGCTTTATGAGTTCAATAAAGGCAACAGTGCAAGGAATATTAATGCAGTATATGGGGATCAGACAATAAGCGTAAGCCAGTGTCAATGGTAGTTCCAGAAATTCCAAGCCAGAACCTACAGCCTAGAAGACGAGCCTCATCTGGGAAGATCTGTAGAGCTCAACGAGGACGTTCTGCAAACCCTGGTGGAACAAAATACCATTGTTTGTAACTGTTGAGGAACTAACAGAGAAGCTTGGATTTGGTCATTCAACCATTCATCAACACCTGCGTGTCATTGGAAAAGTGAGAAAATTGGGTCAGTGGGTTCTTCACAAACTTTCCAAGTCTAATTGTGTGCAGAGAGTGAATGTGTGCTCTTCTTTGGTGTCATGTTTCATGAATAAACCTTTTTTTGACCAAATAGTGACTGGTAATGAGAAATAGGTTCTCTATAAAAATGTGAAGCACCAAAAACAGTGGGTAGGGAAAGGAGAAACACTGGCACCCCAGGCTTAAGAAGGTTTTCACCCACGTAAGGTGTTGCCATCTGGTGGGATATGAAAGGTTTAGTCCACTTTGAACTTTTGAACCAAAACCAAACGATAACAAAGATCTTCTGTGAACAGCTTGAGTGGCCTAAGTCAGCACTAGAAGAAAAATGACCATCTTTGTTTTCAAGACAAAAAGGTGTTCGTCCATCAGCCACAGACAGTGAGAATGACATTTCAAAGGCTGGAGCAGTTTGAATGGGAAATGATGCCTCACCCACTATATTAACTGGACATTGACCCATCTGATTGTCATTTATTCTGCAGTCTTGAAAATCATTTGGACAGAACAAGGTCAGAACAGAACTGGGGGGGGTATTTTCCATCATGGACAAGGGAACATTGGAAGAGGGGCCTTGCAAGTCTAGATTGATAGAACAACATTATAGAAAATGAAGGAGAGTATATTTTAGATTAAAAAATAACTTTATCTTAATTTATGAAAAATAAAAAATGTATAAAAAAACCACATTATTTATGGGATGACCCAATATATGTACGTGAATATAGGTTGCATGCATATCATAATCATTATCATGTCCACTTCCCATGTTGGCATAAGTTAGCAATTTAGGGGTTTTGCCAGAATCCAGTGAGCATAGTTCTACAGATTTATAGAGAATATACAAGGTGTTTTTTTCAAGGTATATTCACTAGTGTATTCATCTAGTAAGTTTCACAGTTAAAGATCCCCTTTGACTGTGAGAATAGAAGATAAAATGGTTACATCATCTGAGCTGCTGCTATTTGTAGATGTATATATATATATGTCCACACACAAATGAATATATATATATATATTGACCTGAATATATATTTATTATTGTAAACATTTTTTAAATTTAAGAATAAATTCATAATAGGGGAATGAGAATGGGTAATTCTTATGAATTTCTGAATAACATCAGCAGGTTAAATAAATTTAATTCAATCAATAATAAAAAGCAATTCCTGAATCGAATCATCTCATCAGATGCGTATATCTGCAGAGTTAACCTTGTAATAATATAATTACCACTAGAAAATTGGAGGTTAATAACCTGATAGGTTTTACTACATGTAAACAACCATCTTTTTTTTCATTTTCATTTTCTTATACAAGCTAGCTTGAAATCTCAACATATTTAGTGAAATAGTTCTCCTTTTGCTTGTTACATTATTTAATTAATAGATTATAAGTATCAGGGTAATGGTATAGAAATGACAAGGCCATATCTCTAATAGTAGAAGCTTATCATTTTATCCATTAATTGTATAATCAGTGACTTGTTAATAGCCATCATAATTAATCAATGCTTACGAGGATGAAATGTCTCTTCTCAAAAATGAATTGTATTAAAATGGTTTTATTTAATATTTGGTTTTCTCAGCAAAGATAAATGGAGACATTTTACATTTTTCTTACCCACAATAATTTGTTATCGCTCCGAGTGGCACTATATTATGCTAGGGTAGCATATGTCTAATAACTGATTGATTAAAATTATCCTTTTTCAACAATGAATCACTTTCAAAAGCCATTACAGTTTACAGGAGGTTGAATTTCTTAGCTTACTTTGTTATCTGGTCACTTTTATTTAGAATCAGTCAAACTAAAGAAGGATAACTGACAGCTAATGGATTGGTGTTAGGAGTCAGAAACAGTATATGTTGTCTTTGTGTTAACTGCCTTTAGAAATTGATATTAAGTATATCTTCTCTTTTTTTTATTCGGCCTTCAGCACTATCATAATAGAGAGTGTCATCATCATCATCATCATCATCATCATCATCACCACCAGCATGACCATTGTTGCCACCATCACTATCAAATCATAGAATTGGTTAATGTGTTTCATTGTAATACATTTGCTATCGCAGTTTCTCTGTCGCAAACACTGTCACCTCCATCATCAACATAATCTCCAGTTTCAATGCCACCATTACCATCACAACTACCATTAACACCATCATGTTTTTTTGGGGTTTTTTTTTTTTATGAAGGCTTATTCTTCTAAAATTTAGACAGAGTATGTCTAAGAAAATTTGGTAATGTGCCAAAATGCTTCAAAGTATTCAAGTATGATTGGGGAGTTTTGAAAACGTAAGACTATGTGTACTAGAGCATGTAAGACTGGAACAGTGGTTTTACAGCTGAATGCTTTACTAGAGCTAGTCAGAAAAATCAATGGGATGATAGGGGAGAATGTTGAAATGTTAAAAGCTATTGATCTATCTACTGATATTATTTATACAATAAATGTTTATGAACTCTTACATTAAGAAATTATGTATCTTTATGGTGTAGGTGTATGCATGAATGTGCATGTGTGTGTATAATTATGTTTGAGTGTGTTGATGTAAGCACTACATATAATAATTACATATATGTTTACAATATATATAAATATATCTATATATATATATATATATATATATATATATATATATATATATATATATATGTTGAAGAAGGAGAGTGAAAGACAAGGAAAGCCAGGAGACATGCAAACTGAGTAGATAAGGTGTTGAACTGACAAACCAAAAGTCATGACTTCAAACATTAGAACAAGCATCACATTTTAACCTTAGGCCAACTACATCATTTCACTTTCTTCAGTCATCCTAATTGAAAATAAGTACCATGCTTTCTGTTTACCTATCTGTTTGTTGTGTGTGTGTGTGTATGTGCATGGAGGAAGAGATCAAAAAAGAGAAGCAAGAGAAAAGATTATACAAGCACAAAATAAAAACAAAATTGTAAAATATTGTTATTTCACCAAAGTAGTTTCAAAACTAACATGAGAGTAACATATTTGGTAAGTTATGTAAATATTTTCTACTCCTGAAGTATTTAGATACATCGAATAGTAATCATTGAAAAATAGTATTTGTTCTTTTCAGTATATCATTTATTAGTTTATTCTTTTTTTCTATTCACTTATTTATTAAATCTGAGACATTTAAAGAATACTACACACACACACACACACACACACACAAATAAAATAAAAAAGTTGAAAAAAAAAACAGTTATCAAAAGATTAAAGATATTGAGAACATAGAGAAAATAACAAAGAATAACTTTCGACATGAATTGTCGATCCATTGCAGTGAATTGTAAATATATTGTAGCACTTCAAAATAACTTCTTTGTATTTTCACTTTTGTTTCTTTTTCCTTTTTCTCACATAATAAAGAAACTAAAAACAAAATTTATATATTTATTTTTTCATTTTCATTGTCCCTCCCTTTCATGCTCCATTTCAATTTTCTAACATTATTATAATTTCTTTTTTTCTTTTTCTTTCTCGTAGTCTTTCCTTTCTCTCTCATATTTACTCTGTCTTTTTCCTTATATTTCTATATCTCTCTGTTTACCCACCTTCTCTTTTTTATTTTATTCTTTTCATATATATATATATATATATATATATATATATATCCATTAACTTTTCTGATTAAAACATTGTCTCTAATCAGAAGAATGAATTTCAATTTACGTCAGATTATATTGATTTTCTCTCTGCAACAAGCTATAATTTAATCTGAACATATTAAAGACTCTCCCATTAAGTTTCTGTTATAAGTATGCGTTTAGATTGTGCTTCACTGTTGGAACTTACACTTATTACATGTATTGAAAATTGGTCAAACTTCCTGAATTTCCGATTTTCAATGATTTGCTCAAAGCATAGCGAGCACATGTTTTATTTCGTGTGTCTGTGTAAATGTTCATATCTATAGTATTTGTATATAAATGTGCATGTATACACAGATATATGTATTTTCATATATCTATCTATCTATCTATCTATATATATATATCTATATATATATATCATGCACCAACATGACCGCAGCCACTTGGCTGAAACACATAAATAAATATATATATATATATATATATATATATACACACACATACATATTTATATACATGTTTATGTATGTATCGTGGGTGTATTTTCAATACATTGTCTGGCTTAAAAAGCCACATCAGACGCCATGATGGATCTAGGGTGTAGGTACGGGAGGTGGTTAGACTCTGCATAAGGAGTAGGCAACCACCATATATACATATATATATATATATATATATATATATATATATATATATATATATGTCTGCTTTCTTTAGTGGGGTTTTCTGTTGAATTTGATAATGACCATATTATTTCACTTATGAATTCTTAGATGACTGTATCATGACCATAGTGTAGCTGCAGTAAATCCTACAGGGAAGCATGGGTCAGACAGGAACAGTAATTGTCCAAACCTTCTTAAAATATTTCTGAACTGTTGTAGGTTTCATAGAGGATTTCCAGGTGTGTAACTTATTGTCACCAAAAGACTGATGCTATAAAGCCTTTGAGTATCTTAATGTATACTATATCTGGTCTATGTCTCACACCCATATAGGAGGATGGAAATATACCCTGTCTGGTGAGAATGCAAAGATGGTTATTTAAAAAGAAAAAATCCTCTTCTTGACACTTCTAATGGTTACAGTTGGTAGCTAAAGTAGTTTATAATCTAGGAGAGTGTGTATTTGTTGGAAATTATTCTACTTCAGTATTTGAGTTCAGAAGTGTGCTTAATCATTGGTATTGCACTGAGAATGTGTGGAATAGAGGAGGCAGTGTTGTGTGCCATTGACAGATAACTTCAGTTTTCTAGGCATTAAATATGAAGCCTATTCTTTTATTACCTCTGAAATGATTTTTAAGAATGACCTACCAGAGCAATCATCAGTTTACTATCCTCATTCAAGAACTCTCTTAGGGTATTGTCTGACCTAGAAGTTTTCAAATTTTTGTAAGGTTTTGTGTGTTTGTATATATATATATATATATATATATAGGTATATGAATAAGATGATAATTTATTTTCAAATGCAGAATTCGCATGATTATATATATATATATAATCATGCCGAATCTGCATATATATATATATATATATATATATATATATATATATATATATATATATATATATATGTATATATATGTATATATATATATATATACACACATACATATATAGTAGAAACAGCACACACACACACACACAGAGTCATATTATTTGCTTTAGAAATGAAAATTCTATCATACTTTAAATATGACCAGTGAATTGTTTTTGTTTTTTTTTATTTCACCCTTGTTTCTAACAAATATCGATATTGGATCCAAACTTACTCTGAAATTTTTATCTTCACTTAAACTAACTCATAATCACATATGTGAAATAACTACTTTGATTGTTATGCTCCACTTATAAAAGTAACTGTGTCTAAGCTTATGATTTGTCTTCCTAGTATAAGTTTTGACAATTCCGCTGTTATTCATAGTCGAACAATAATTTGAATAACAAGACTATTAACATTGCAATCAACTCTTTGTAAAACACTCGGCTTTGTTTACTGATATACTCATAAGTAATGTTTTTAATGATTAGATAACTTTATCCATGGCCTAAAAGCTTTCTGAGAATTTACAAGTTTATTGTTGTCATTACTGGAACTATCATTGTTATCTAGATAGAAGTTATATGACTTTTTAAATGGGTTTTTGACATACCGTCACAAAATAGTATTAGTATTTGAAGGTAACTTCGCTGAAATACTGTAACCTATATTTGAGTAAAAAACGTGTTTCATCCAGACAATAAATGGAAATTTCTATTTTCCTTAATTTCTAGTTTGAGTTATTGTCTCTGTACTATATGTGTGTTTGTGTGTGTATATAGATATAGATAGATAGATAAGTAGATAGATATAGCTATTTGGATTATTTATTGAAATTTATATCAGTGTCACTGGAATTTTGTACTTTTTCTCCAATCTGACGTTTTGTAGGTAAATTAAAATTTTGGCAATACTTTTCAATATTTGAGCCATAATTTATTACAGTATTGCAAGAACTCTTGAACATTGACCATTCATCATTTGTGCTTCTGAATTACTAAGTGTCTGTCTGTGTGTATATCTATGTGTGTATGTACGTATGTACATACATAAATACATACATACATACATACATATATTGTACTGTTTAGTACATCTGTCACTCCCTGAAAGTTATTCGATAGTTATTAAATTGGTGATTTTATGAAGAGAAACGTTTCATATGATGTGCTAAGTCTTAATGAAAAACCATGACAGGTGCAAGTCCTTTATCAAAATGATAATTCATGGAAAATAATGGAACTTCTCAAATATATGATTCAATGTCAAATGTTGAAATTTTCTGTTCATTTTTGTTGAAACTACATTTCCAATGATTCATAGATATTATTCATTAACTCACAAGTATAATTATTTGTCTTATTTTAAGCCCTCTCACTTTATCCAAATGTGCTCAAACTAGTAACAAACATTTGTTGTAAATGTCTAGCTAGTTGTGAAATCATAATGCAACATATTTTGAGAGCTACATATCTCAAAATACTATAGTTCATATTAAGTTCTCATATACACAGTGAACAGTGAGAATCAAAATGATAACTTGCATATTAATCTTAGTATATTTCATCAGATTCAAACATGAATATGCTAATTGCTGGTGTTTTGTCATTGGAGAACATCTCCCTTGAGACAAACGTTTGACACAAAGTAAGCAAGTAAACATGTAAGGACATATCTTAAAAGTGCAAAAAATGATGTGAATAGTTATAATTGCTGTTTTTCTTTCTCTAATTTGTTTTCATTGTGAGGTCTATTTATTTTCAATGAATTGCTTTAATTATCTGTGTAAAACAATCATCATGAAACTGATATATACATGACTTAAATTTTAAGTTTTATGAAATTAATCCGTGCAGGAAATTTTTAAATATAATCACTTGAAATAGCCACCAAACCTCCCTGAAAACCCAACTTGCCACCTTAGGGAAAATAGGAGAAATTGGGAAGTCTAGTAGTCTGTGATAAGAAGTGAAGTGGCCTCACAACTGGACTCCTTTGATTATGAAGTTTGACTTAGCTGGTTGGCCTCAGGATCAACAACAATGAAAACCATGATGAGTCAGGAAGAGACTCTCCATGCAATTGCTCAACCTGCTAGAAATAGGAACCAAATTTACTCAAATTATATTTTACTATTTTGTTAAAGTAGGGATTCATTTGAAAATGTAATCCTTGAGACTTCAATGCTCAAGGGAAGAATGAGTTGGAAAAACAAAGAATAAGGAGAAAACAAAGTCAAGGCTGGAATGACATTGGTTATCTTATGTTCATTCAGAATTAACCTATGATTAATCAACAACAATAACAACAACATTAAGAAACAATAGCAAACAATGCAATGTCAGTTGTATCAGAACAGGAAGTAGCTGCTAAGAACTTTAAGCAAAGGTATTCTTAATTAATCTTAGAAAATATACCTGACAAAAGCAAATAAACATGGTAACAAATGCCCTTCACTGTAGCAATCTTTTCTCCCATAAGCTGTTCATAGTAAGCATTTTTGTGATTTCATTATCATTAATTGCAGTGCTCCTGAGGACTTTCTATGAGACTGCAGCCAGTTTATTTTATGCTTTGCTTGTTTCAGTCAGTGGACTGTGGCCATGCTGGAGCATGGCCTTTCTGGGTTTAGTCAAACAAATCTTTCTGAGTTTAGTTAAACAGATCAACTAGAGTGCTTATTTTTTGAAGTCTGGTGCTTATTTTATTGGTATCTTTTGCCAAAGTGTTAAGTTGTAGGACATAATCAAACACCAGTTGTCAAGCAGTGGTGGGGGACAAAGACACACACACACAACAGGGTTTTTTTCAGTTTCTGTCAGTCAAATCCACTCACAATGTTTTGATCATCCCAGGTCTATAGTAGAAGACACTTGCCCAAGATGTCACTCAGTGGGATTGGGCCCAGAATTATTTGTTTGAGAAGTAAACTGCTTACTATGCAGCCAACCATTCACCTATGATAGGAGATTACTCCATTACAGTTTAGTTTTGTGCTTTGTCCCTTTGTAAATAGTAGCCCTTCCTTCTATGTCCAACTTGGTAGTAATCTTGCAATAATAACTTAAAATTTCTGATGTGTAACGGAAAGCAGAATAGTTTTTTTTTCATTCATTTCTAGCTATCATTCAGCTACTTGTCTAGTATTATCATCCTGATAAGGTATCTCATTCTTACAAGTTCTCTATGAAATACACACAACTTCATTTTGATGCCTTGATGATGTGTGTGTATATCTTTGATACATATATTTTGTGTGTGCATGCATATTTGGACATTTCTGTCTATTTATCTAGAGGTCTGTAAGCATCCATGTCTCTTTATTTCTGTATCTTTATAGCTGTCTATTCATATATCTCTATTATTTACCTGTCTCCATGTGCCTCTTCATCTACTTGTACATATACGTTGTTTATCATACATACACAGACTGACATTGATACACTAACACACAACTATATATATATATATATATATATATATATATATATATTAGATTCAAAATTGAATATGGCACTTAAGTTTGGGCACCAGAATATAGTATGGTATTACCCAAACAATTCCCATAACAAGGTGATTAAAAATCAAAAAAGCAACACGAATTTTCAAGGTAATTGCAGTACGCACGTTTCATGCCACTCCATTTATTTAAGTAATGCTGCTTTTTATATATATATATATATATATATATATATACATATATATATATATGTACACACACGTGTGTGTATAAAATATAATATATATATATATATACATATATACACACACACGTGTGTATGCATTCATATAATTATTAGTTTAACCTTTTATCAATCTCTTTTTCTACATTATAGACATATAGATCTATTTATCTTCATACTGTTATACATATGTGAATTAGGCTACATTAGTTGATTTATATGAGGTTCCATTAATTGAAAAATTAGACATGCCACCAGTTTAAATTTATGGCATAACATGTTAGTAATCAAGTGCTTTATTAGCATAGAAGATAATTGCAAATTCATTCTGTTTGTCAGAGCTGAAGTTCATCCCTCCATTACAAAACCTTTGTATCTAACAGCATTGGTATTTGGTTGTTCATTCTCTGACATTAATTATTATATCAATATTAATGTTATAGCGAATGCTCAAAAGTCATCACTTTTTCCTGATAATTCCTTTCATGTTTGATGCAATAATGATGAGTTTTCTGATGTGACTATAGGTATATTACTATAGGTATATTACTATGAAGCAGAAGTTTGTGAACCAGTAGGGCTTTATATATTAGATTCACATCATAAAATCGTTCCCATTTTGAATTAAGCCTGCAGAGATATGATAGTATGATTAGATGCTTCTCTAATGATTCAGAAAAGACTTAATAGAAACTTCTTGGTAATTCAGAAGAAAAATAATAATCAATGCTAATATTAACATAATTAACATCAATTCAACCTATATGCAGGCAAATATCTCTCCCACAGAAACCTTAGAGAAATGCTTAGACATATATAGCTATTCCTTTCAATCATTCAACCTAAATTATTCCTTGGTATTAGTGCTAGTATAAGTACTACTGGTACTTATACTGGTACCAGTGGATTGTAGCAATCTTTTCTTAAGACTTCATCTTCTAGTACTTTTTCTTAAGTAAGGTGCAGACATTCAACAGGTTGCTTGTTACTATGTTAATGGTGAATGGCTAGAGAAATATACAGAAGTATTTATAAATGACTTATAGAACATATTTAGAGTATGGTTATAAATTAAAAAGAATGCATCTGGGAAAATACCCAAGGACAGTTGCTGCTTGAAACTTAAACAGAAAACTTGATGCTAGCATCTATGATGAATAAGTCAGAAAATTTTAATTATCCAAAATTATACCCCTAGTGATGAGTTCAATCATTCTTCTGTAATGGTTATGCTATGATTTGCAAAAGAGGTACATTAAAACATATCTCTGGTGTTATCACTGTAAGGCTAATACCAGATTCAACCTATTGCATTTCATATTTCATTTTTATTAACTAAAATTTTGGAATTGTTTCCCCACTACGTTTCTTTACACCAGAATTAATCATCTAGGAAATTATTGTTCTCATCATTCAGGGTGTAATTCAAATTATGTGAATGTGTGTGTGCGTGTGTGTGTGTGTGTGTATATATATATATATATATATATATATATATATGTATATGTTATTGTATCTCATGTATTAGTATATACTAATGATATGCATGCATGCTTGTTCTATTTCAATTCTTTATTTTCATTATTCCTATGGCTAATCACTTAGCTGATTATCCAGCTGATTGCTTGATTACTCATTAAGTCAAACAAGCTATCAGTTAGGTTTATATACATGTATATAAACCTGTTTGCTAGCAAAAATGAGTTAAAACTCTCCAAAACCACTCATCTCTCACTATATGTAAACACACTTGGAGAATGTAGCAAATATACTAAAAACAGAGTTGTCTCCATTTGTAAAACTACAAAGAGGACAGTAGACATATCAGTATCAATTGATCTTGCTTTCAGTGCCAAATTGACACTCAAAGCTCATCAGCTAGGTTTACTACATAAGCTATTTTTAAAAATATATTTACCATTCCATGTGTGTCTGTTCAGCTGAAGGCCCTGTGACTTCTAAATGAACATTAGCAAGCAAGTATAAATTCAAAATTCAAATAAGTTATTATCTTAAAAAAGAATGATAAAGTGGCCAGCAAACATAATCCAAATAGACAAAATATATATATTAAATGTCAGAGTACAATATGCACCTGTTTGCTTGTATATATGTGTGTATGTGTGTATTTATTTATATCAACTGTATTAGCACTCATTTTACAACCAATTTTTTATAACATGCATCCTTGAGTGTATTTCTCTGTCTTTTTAAATCCTAATACCCAGAGTTTTCCAATATACTCTTAAAGATTAGACTCACTGTCCATTAATTTTCATAGTTCATTAATTTTTATTTATTTGCCTTGCAGAGTTGTCTCTGCTTGCCATTACTTTATTTATTTTTTATTTTTGCCAGAATTAATCATTTAGAAAATTACTGTTTACACTGTTTCATCATCATCACCATCATCATCATATAACTTTCAATATAACTATATTGCCCTTTGGCTGTATGATAAAAACTCCCTGTTTTAAAATGATGTTAATTAAAATTGTCCATCAAAATTTCATGCTTAATTATGTTCCAAACCCCAGCCTGATGGGGTTTTATGTAGGTTCAAGTACAACAATTTTGAGCAAAGATGGGGAGTTAATGACAACATCACCCTACCCCTTACTTGACTGCTGCTATATTTCATTGCTCCCAGAGGTATTAAAAACAAAATTAACTTTGTTGGGAATTGAGCTCAGAATGTAAAGAACAAGAAGAAATAACTCAAAAGTATTTCTTTTACTAACCCACTGTACATTCCACCAGCTTAATAACGACAAAATTATTATCAAATCCCTCAAGATTATTTTATTATTATTATTATTTTCAGAGCCCAATTGAAATAAAGACTGTGAATTTCAACAGTAGTAAAACAACATAAAAGAGTTAAATATTTAATTTTTAGTTCCACCCTATTGTCATCATCATCGTCATCATCATCGTCGTCGTCGTCATCATCATCATCGTCGTCATTGTCATTTACCTTGCAAATCATTGTAGTAATGTGAATTCCCCTCAAAATAGCTTGTTATATTCTTCCTTCCACTGTGACACCTTTATGGGATGAATGAATTGACCTTACTTTTATGTTAAAATTATAGTAAGATAGAAATTAAAAGTGAAAAAAAGTAAACTGTTTCAGTTGCATTTTCTGTAAATAGAATTTTCTTCTGGCAATAGCATTTGAATTTTTATATGTGATAAGAGTTTAAGCAAATGTTTACTTCCATTTTATATATACTGTTGTATAGGCTTTAGTATAAAATATTCAGAACACATTTCTAACATTTTTATTTTCTCTTCTAATAATGTCTCTCACATGTGACCATCTCAGAAGATTGAAAAAAAAAAAAAAAAGCAAAAAGAAAGAAAAGGAAAACTATGATTTTTCCTTGGCTATATAAATTGCACTGTCTGAATTAATCAATTTGTTAATATTCCAGGGAGTTTTAGCTGCAACATTTACTTGGGAAATAGAATTTTAGTATTTAATATTTCAGGCTTACTTACAAATTAAATTCGCAGGTGGTTATGTGTTCATGAATAGAATCTGATGCTATCCATAATGTTACTGAAACAGGGAAATTGTTGATGTTGAAGGAAAAGAATGCAAATATTACAAGAAAGCAGCACCTATTTGTATGTTAGTGTGTGTGTTAGTATGAGGTTTGCTATAAAAGCATGCAGCCACCTACACATGTGAAGAATATTTCATTTTGATAAGAGTGAATTTACATATTACTGCTTTGAAATATATGTGAAATGACATGGAGAAATTCCACTGTTAAAGATAAATAATATCCAACTAAATTGTATTTGAATGAATGATACTTCTTAAGATAATTTGATTCAAATATGGAATAGTTGTTGAAAATAGTACAACTATTCTATATATTAAAAAATATATTTCCACCTGTGTTGCAAAGATAATATAGATTAATCAGACTCTCATTTCTACTCATAAGCTGATATAAAATAAAGAAATATAAATAAAATATTTTTAAATATTTTATTTGGAATAAAATGTAATAAATTTGAATTCCTGACTAATAGCATTAGAAATGTAGATATATTTCACATTAGCTAAATAATATAACTTGATATTTTAATTATCCTATTTGTTATAATAACTAATAAAAATGAAATTCAAATAAAAAATTACAGTTAAAATTCTGGCTAGATTGACAAGTGATGTCCTTAACTCATAGACTAGTTAAAAAATAGGAAATAATTAAATGTTGGAAGTAATTTTGTTGGTGTGTTATGTTTCTGTGATTGTTGTGTGTTATGTTTGATGATACATGAGTATATGTATGTGTTTGTGTGTGTGTGTGTTCATATATATTTGTATGTCTGTATACACACACATGTGAATACAAATATTTTAAGTTTCTTTTCACAATTTACTTACTCTTTTACTTTTTTATTGTTCCAGTCATTTTGACTGCAGCCATGCTGGAGCACCACCTTTTAGTCAAACAAATTGACTCCAGGACTTATTCTTTGTAAACCTAGTACTTATTCTATCAGTCTGTATTGCTGAACTGCTAAGTTACAGGGGCGTAAACACACCAACATTAGTTGTCAAGTGATGGTGGGAGGACAAACACACAAACACACACACACACACATATATATACGACAGGCTTCTTTCAGTTTCAATCTACCAATCTACTAATCTACCAAATCCAGTCACAAGTCTTTGGTCGGCCTGAGGCTATAGTGGAAGACACTTGCCCAAGGTGCCATGCAGTGGAACTGAACCCAGAACCATGTGGTTGGTAAACAAGCTTCTTACCACACAGCTGTGCCTGCACCTATAGATCACTCCCTGTTAATAGAGCATTTCCTTTTTGTGAATACACATGATTTTTGTAAAAAAAAAAAAATAGTAATGAATACTTTTGTTTCAAACAATTATAAGTCGGTGCTTATTTTTAATATGAAATAGAAATTAATTCTTACTTGAAATTAAATTTCTTATTGTTTATATTTTGTGTGTGTGTGATGCTGGTGTCACATATAAAGCACTGGTGACAGTCCCAAGTAAAAAAGCACTCAGTACACTCTCTGGAGTGGTTGACATTAGGAGGAGCATCCAGTCCTAGAAACCTAGTTAAAACAGACTATGGAATCTGGTGTGGTCCTTGGCCTTGCCAGTTTTTGTCAACCTATGCCAACATGGAAAACAAATGTCAAATGTTGATGATGATGATACATGTATACATACATACATATATATATATATATATATACATATGTATCTGAAGGCTTGCTTTTATGTTAAGTTAAATATATAACAAAAACAGTTAACCATTAAATTGAAGGATTACTCAGTACTCTCTCTAGTTCTATATTTTTACAAGGAAAAAAAGTCCAGTGACTTCGATGTTTTGCTTTAAGTCACATCATCAGTTCAGTCAGATGATGGTAAGTAAGCAGAACCTGTGAAATCGTTTGTTGGTGGCAAGCAGGGCATTTAGCTATAGATAATTCACCTCAATAAATTCTGTTTGTCCCACGTGAGTATGGAAAAGAGGATGTTAAAAGGGTAGTGATGATGATATATTAGACTCATAACTAACTGCTTTGTATTTAGTATTTACTACATGTGTAAAACTGGAATAAATTTATTTTTAATCTTTATGAGACATTTTTATTTAAAATATGGGCCGTTTTATTCAGAATCAATTACATTTATAAAATGTTAAGATTTAAAATGTGTAACTTTTGCATCTAATTAGAATAATTGTATGTTCTTCCTATCTACCCAGTTAGGGAAACCTTGGACTACATAACAACACTTTCAGTTTTGCCTTGAAGGTTTAATGTGGATAATTCTATCAAGAGAATCCATTGGTCAAAAGATTTATTATAAAAATATAAATATATATCTACTATTTCAGTGGGATATGAAAGAACTGAATTAGATTTTATTCTAAGTAGTTAGTCTTAACTTGAGAGACACATAGCAATCTTTTAGCAGGCGACTAATAAAAAATGATTTCAATTTCATTAAGTAATTAGAATGATACTTAAACAAGATATGACAAGGTATTGAATGCAGTACTAGTATTAGAATATTTGTTAACATAAATTTATCTTGACATATTTGTATTATAACTTTGAAGGAAAACCAGAAATTTAAACTATTTTCTTTAACAGTCACAGTTGCGTATTATCATGTTAAATTATTGGACCTTTGGTTCTGCTAACATGTGAAAAGCAACAGTCTATGACAATTTTACTGTTATAAATGATATGAATGAAGAATATTACACAAGTGATTATCATATCTCTAAATATTTAATTAAGTAAATGATATTTCTGATTAGTATATAATAAAAGTTTGGTTTCAGAAGTAAATTAGTTAACTTCAGATACTTTAAATATCTCAATGATGTGCAGTTTTAAATGTTTAAAGAACACAGATGCTATGAATTGTAAAATGCTATTAAATTTTGAAAATGAATTTCTCTAGAGAAGTCTCAAGTGACTGCAGCCAGCCAACTACCATCTTAAAACACATAAAATGATGATGACAAAGTCTCAATGGATGCTAAAAATTGATTAATTTTGACTACTATAAATTATGAAACACAAAGCAAAATAACAACTAAGTGATGTATAGTCATCAAAACTCACAAAAATCATTTTCTGTGTTAAATCATACTTTAAATAATTTGACATAATCAGTATATTCAAAAGCAGCTTATGCCGAAGAAATATCAAGATAGCTGGAATAGTTGGACAGCAAATTACTACAAATTAAATATATTTTATCCCATACTTCTTTTGAGTTTCATGTTTATATTGCTTTTGCAAATCCCAGTGCTGCATAGGCCATTGTAAATTGTGAAAAATTTGAACAGCAATTATAAAGTTGTGTGTTAGTTCGATTCCCACACAAGGGATTGCAGTATTTGTGTTATAAGCTTTCCTAATACATTTCATCTAACTTTCAGTATTCATAATTTTCTCTCTTAACTTAAGTTATTATTCTCTATACAAAGGATAAAACAGATTATCAAACTGTTCATTTACAATCTATTTCACATGATCATTAATATCTAAGTCATTTCAGAATTGATGTAAATTATAATTAGTATAAGAAATAAAGAGTTATTTTAACTTACTTGCAGTGTAAATAACCATTTGCTAACTGTATCATATAAACGTTTGCTATTTATTTAATTGCTTCACTTTATTAGCAGAGTAAGAACTATAAAATTGCTTCAGCATATTCATGTCTAAAAACTATATCTAACCACTCAAGTATCCTTATATTCATTTATTCATACTTATTTTATGGCTGTCTATTCATTGGACAGATATGACCATCACTGATGATTTGAAAATAATTGCCAGTGGTGTCTATATGAAATCTAAGTTAAGAATAGCCTGTGTAACATTGCAATGACAGTCATTATCTGGTCCAAAGAAGCACAATACCTTTCTTGTAACTCAGCAACCATCTCCTAAAAATTTGCTTTATGGGGTGCCAAATTCCTACTAGTCTTACAGAGCTCTGGACACCAGTCTGGAATTTCTAAATATCCATGCCATTGTTAGATAGTTGTTCATCTTCTGTTGGGTTCATACATCCTTTTCGCTAGTGTTCTTTTTGTCTTCCCAAGTTCCTAGTTATCCTTATTTCGAGGCTTGCATGGTTATATATTAGGTTATTCATTTACAAACTGACTTTGCAATAGGCTTTAGTTGTTTACTTGTTCTTTTTAATGTTTACATACAAACATACATTCATAGGTAGGAAGTTTTATGAATTAGGACTATCAACTCTGTGTGTATTGAGCCTATAAACTTTGAATTGCATTATGAAAGGTCAGGACATAAATGCTCATCTTTGGAATGATTTGATGTCATTTTGGGAGTTAATGAAGGTGTATCTTGAATGCAAATAAGCAGCAAACCATGATGCAATATGGTTAATTGAGCTTACAGAGTGAGTACTGTCCAAATGTCTTCTGAAACCTATATCATCAGCAAAATTCTTCTTTCAGTTGTAAAACTACCAAATGGGAAAATCACCTGACTGTTGGCTATAGGAAACTCACATTTACAGGAGAGCAATTGCCAACATGTTAAAATGGCAATGAATGTTGAACTTAATCTGCCAATTTGGTTGACTATGGCATTGACAGAATCAGGAGAAATGTGGAAAAATATTAAAGACTATCAACATGCTTGTATGTAATGTATAAACTGTGCATACATTGCTTCAGTGGGCTTTTCCGAGGTCACACTGAAACAAATGATGTGGTGACTGATGGGCAGACAAAATGGAAAGAAAAGAGTTTAGAGATGTGCCAAATGGCCTCCTTCCCTCAGAGCTATTCTTAAGGATGTGAAGTAGCATTGCTGAAATCTACTGAAAATATGGTTCGACTATGAAAAGATATTTGACTCAGTCTCTCACTTGTGTGTACAATAGTGACTGTACTTCGCTAATGTTCTGTCTGCTATAATCAATACCATTAAAATTTTGACTTCAACAAGGTTCATACAGTTATCACTCAGAACTGATGCAAGTACAAAGATAATTTGATTATCAGAACAACAGTTTGTCTGTTCTGGTGTTTTTTCCTGATACTGGACCCCTTGCCAATTGAGAAAATTGAAGGCGGTGTTGGGAACTGCAGAAAATAGAAGAGCAAAGTCACCTACACCTTTTCTGTTTATGACCAGGAGCTGTATTCAAAAAATTTTCACAACAACAAGAGACAGTTGGAGCTAATCAAAGCATTCTTATGGGAGATAGAAATGAAGTTTGGTGAAGATAAGTGTTCATATTTAGTGATTAATCAAGGAAATATTGCTAACTAAATGAGGGATATGGATATTGATGGCTTCTCTATTTCCTCTATCTCTTATGATGAATGCTACAAGTGTCTTGGAATTGACAAAAATGTTGCTTATATTAGTGCTATGAGTAAAGCTAGAGTGACAAAGGAATACTTCAGTAAAATTCAGAAGGTATAGAAGTCAGAATTATTTACAATCAATAAGGTCATATCCCTTAATGCTGTTGCAATACAGTGCTAGAGCCAACATTTAGAACACCAGATTGAACATTTGAAGACCTCTTGGACATCAAGATTAGGAATGTATTAGCTACAACTGATGACTTACATGTCAGAAATAATACTGAAGGATGGAACTGTCCAAACGTTTGTCCAAATGACCTTTGAGTGTCACATCATATCCAGATAATATTATGCACTTAAGAGAAAAATGAGTTCATTACATGTACACTCAACAATGAAAACAATTCTTGTTTTGGTACTTTGAGTGTAGAACTGCTGTTCCATGTGACCAGAAGGTAGCTGGACATGGAAAGAAACTTGTGAGAGAAATAATTTCATCATAAAATTATGCATGAGTATATATATATATATATATATATATATATATATCATTCAAATAAGTGGACACCAAAATATTGACAGGAAATATAACTTCTGGAACTTGTGATACATTGCAGCATATCTAGAATGATATGTCTTTGCTTTCTAGGAACAAACCTTAGCTAGTGAATATCTGATCAACAAAAGAGATAAGGATACCTCAAAAATACCATGTTGTGATAGACAATGTTGATTGTATCATACAGTATAGAAGATAGCATCAACATCAGCAGCAGCTGCCAAAAATACCTGCATGTTACCACCTTCCCATGAGATATAACATTGTTGCCAGTACTATTAACAATACTGTCCACAGGGAAGATTGTTCTGATTGCCATACCAAAGGCACACCCAGAATTTGCACCCTTTACAAGTAAAGAATATGGTTAGAACATTCTAATAAAAATAGAAATATAATGTTCTGATGAAACAAGGAACAAAAGTCATGCTCTGTTGTAGAGATCAGATTCCCAGTGGATGAAGTCTCATCTAAAGTTTTAGAAAAAGAAAACTTCTATCATAAACTAATGTAGAATTCACAACTTGCTTTCTGACTGGAGATTCTCATTTGTGATAGTTATCATTGGCGCACTTGGCTTATGCAAGAACAACTTTGCCTAAAAACATTGGAAATACTGAATCTTCTAGAAAGAGCAAAACATATACATAAAGCATAATCGTAGATACATTTGTGCTAAAGAGAAATTATACCCATTCCATGAGTACATTAATCTTCATGTATATGCACACATTAATTCACATACTCACAAATCTCTGGAACTGTATTTACTACATACACTCACATGTATATATATATACATACACACACACACACACACACACACACACACACACACAGACACACATCATCATCATCATCATCGTAGTTTAACGTCCGCTTTCCATGCTGGCATGGGTTGGACGGTTTGACTGGACGCTAGTGAGCCAGATGGCTGCACCAGACTCCAATCTAATTTGGCAGAGTCTCTACAGCTGGATGCCCTTCCTAACGCCAACCACTCCAAGAGTGTAGTGGGTGCTTTTACGTGCCACCGGCATGTGGACCAGTCAGGCAGTACTGGCAATGGCCACACTCATATGGTGTTTTCTTGGGCCAGTAAGGCGACACTAGTAATGATCATGCTTGAATGGTACATTTTATGTGCCACTGGCACATATATATATATATATATATATATATAAACATACATATATATATATATATATATATATATATATATATATATATATATATATAAAAGCATACATATCATCATCATCATCATCATCATCGTTTAACGTCCGCTTTCCATGCTAGCATGGGTTGGACGATTTGACTGAGGACTGGTGAAACCGGATGGCAACACCAGGCTCCAATCTAATTTGGCAGAGTTTCTACAGCTGGATGCCCTTCCTAACGCCAACCACTCAGAGAGTGTAGTGGGTGCTTTTACGTGTCACCCGCACGAAAACGGCCACGCTCGAAATGGTGTCTTTTATGTGCCACCCGCACAAGCCAGTCCAGGGGCACTGGCAACGATCTCGCTCGAAAATCCTACAGGAGCCAGTCAGGCGGTACTGGCAACGGCCACGCTCAAAATGGTGCATCTCATGTGCCACCCGCACAAGAACCAGTCCAGGGGCACTGGCAACGATCTTACTTGGCTTGCCGGGTCTTCTCACGCACAGCCCATTTCCAAAGGTCTCGGTCCGTAGTCATCGCCTCGGTGGTCCGTAGTCATCGCCTCGGTGGTCCGAAGCATACATATATATGTGTGTGCATATATATAAACACACGTGTGTATATATGTGTGTGTGTGTATGCACACACACATATATGTTTTATATATATATATACAAATATATAAACATACATATGTATATGTACTTATGTGTGTACATGTATATATGTGTATATGTATGTGTGTGTAGATATGTATATATTTGAGTTTTGTCATCTCAGTCTATATAATAACTTTATTTGGAAAATTAATCATTAGTGGACAAATTCTGAATTGCTTCATTTTAGTGCATATTCTTGAAGTTACTGTTAAATTTATCATTATATTAGTATTTAGTATTAATTACATATCACAAATAAGATGTCTTCATTATACTAAATGAATATGTGTATAAATAGACTTATTTAATTTATTAATTAATTGATGATAACAATGAATAACAATGAATAGTTTCATTTGACTTACTAAATAAATTTCATAATGAAAATAATAATTATTATAGTATTGTATAGTTTATAAATATTATTTTTATTACAACAATGTTTTTTTTTTGTTACTTCTGAAAGTATTGATAGAGTTTGGATATGCACTATGTATGGTCCTTGAGTTTGTAAATAATAATATCGATTAGTTCATTGAGAACAGTCCTTAATACTTGTTTGGTTTATGTTATTGATTTCTATCATCATCATCATCATCATCATCATCATTTAATGTCCGCTTTCCATGCTAGCATGGGTTGGACGATTTGACTGAGGACTGGTGAAACCAGATGGCTACACCAGGCTCCAATCTGATTTGGCAGAGTTTCTACAGCTGGATGCCCTTCCTAACGCCAACCACTCAGAGAGTGTAATGGGAGCTTTTACGTGTCACCCGCACGAAGGCCAGTCAGGCGGTACTGGCAACAGCCACGCTCAAGATGGTGTAT
This sequence comes from Octopus bimaculoides, assembly GCF_046866305.1. NCBI lineage: Eukaryota > Metazoa > Mollusca > Cephalopoda > Octopoda > Octopodidae > Octopus > Octopus bimaculoides. The sequence goes on along the minus strand of NC_142931.1, from coordinate 65,805,208 downwards.
TTTATGTGTCACCTGCACAAGAGCCAGTCCAGGGGCACTGGCAAATGTTAGAATTAACTATCTATTTCAAACAGTGCAGTAATAAATAGACTCATGATAGTGCTATGATGCACATGCCTTTGCTTAACTCTTTTGTTGTTATATTTCTTGAAAAACACTGCCTTTGTTTCAATTAACTTTGAAAATAATAAAGAATTTAGTAAAATAAAGTTTATTATTATTAAGCTGTAGTTTGGAACAAAAATCTATATGAAATTCTGATGGCAGGTTTTAATTTGGATCACTTTAAAAAGGGATGTTTGTATCACAGAATCAGGGTTGTCTCAGGCAGGTTGGCCCTTCCATAATATATGAATAACAATCATTATTTAAGTAACTTCAAATCTGGTTACCTCTAAAAAATTAGTAAATTTGATTTCCATTACTATAGCCTAGATATATATCTATGGGATACTTTGGTTATCGCAACGGCCTCAAGTTTATATTAATGTTTATTATGGAATTCTCCCTACGGTAAATTAAGTAAACAAGGAAATTTTCATTAGGCTTCTATTCATATTTATTACGGAATTATCTCCCCTTGATAAACAATAACTATAGAAGACTATTATTAGTTAATTTAAACAATAATTTGTTTCTATATCAATTGATTTAAATAAATAGAAGAGTTTTATTGAAGATGTAATTGTTTATATAATTTTTATTGCAGTTCTAGATAGGGAAAGACTTAGATACTTAATTATATACATATATATACATACCTATCTTATTGTTGTATGTTGTGGTGACAAGTGTCTCTCTTGGACATGAACAGATTTTGATTGGTATGTGCTTGAGATGTAATGAAGTGAATTTCGATGGTTGTGGATTGCACTTACTTGGTTGTATCATCTGTTAGAGTGTTTTTGTTGTTTTTTAATTGTAATTGATGTATGATTGAATAGTTAATGCTCACGCTCATAATACATAGACATTCGAATTAATTTTTACAGTCCAACTGCCCTTTTACATGGAGTTTCGTCTATCTTTAAACCATGACCCTGAAGTGACTTATATATAAAAGGGAACTGTTATTGTGTATCTATAGCAGAAAGTGTATATAAGTCAAAACAATTTGTTAGCCTTTTTGGCTTTTTAATAATTGTTTATGTTATATAATATTATGTTATATTATATTCATAGTATATTATGTAATATTACAATATAAATAAATTATTTGATATTCAATAGTATCTCTCTATTTAATTTATCTTTGTAATTGCACTATACTCATATTTATATGATATTCAACTGAAGTACCAGTGAATTGGATGTTTAACACACCCCTTTGAAGGGACTCTTTTCCTCAGTTTGTTACTTTATATATACACTCACACACATGTATATATATATATGTACCAAAGCAAAATAAATACTGGTACTGTTATGCTAAAATCTTTCATGGTGGTGCCATAGTCTAATGACAAATGAGTGAAAAGAATACATGCTTGTATGTTTGTCTGTGTGTACATTACATACATATACACAACAGATACTGATATAATTTATGTTGCTATGAAACTTCACCATAGCTTTTTACATTTACTATTTCATGCAAGAATGAGTTGGAAGGGTCAATTTTATCAGCGTCACTCTACTTGCCCTAGTTTTGTTTGTGAGCCTCAGCATCTTGAGATCATCTCATGCTTTGTTTGGTTTCCTCATCTGCAGCTTCTATCTATCTCCATTATTTGGCCTTTTCAATTTTCACTCAGCTATAATTCTTCATTTTATTCAACTATCATACTTTATTTTAAACTATCATTTCCTCCATGCCATTGCAGTTTTCTCTTAACCCTGTAGCAGATATTCTTTTCTACCCTAAGCACAAGACCCGAAATTGTTGGGAGGGGGCCAGGGGATTAGATCGACCCCAGAACACAGCTGGTACTTAATTTATCAACCCTACAAGGATTAAAGGCAAAGTTGACCTCAGTAGAATTTGAATTCAGAACTTAAAGACAGATGAAATATCACTAAGCATGTCACCCATCATGCCAACGTTTCTACCAGCTCACCGCCTTAGACTGTAGTGGATATTAGTGCTTGTTTTTCATTCAGTACACTTCCATTCCATCGTTCATGTTGGTTGACATTACACTGAATTGTATCAAGCATGCTCTGCTTGACACATTTATTTCCAGCTGGGTGTATATCCTCCACATTCAACACCCTTGTTTCTAGTGACATTTAGTTTCTGAGCATCACATGCATAAACCATACCTTTTGCCTTCATTTATGCGGAGGAGTTCCCGATTACCAACAGAGGCAATAGCTCACTGAACTTTTTAAATATAACAAAGCAGAAGCTAGATCTAAAGAGGTCAATCTCAGAAGCCATATTAAGGAAAAGTATCTTAGATCTTGAAATAAAAGAAAGATTTTTGCTGATCTTAAACTTAAAGGGGTTGTTTTGTAAATTAATTAAAATTAAAGCAGAGTTTAGCCAAAAACTACAATAACAAGAAATAGAGTTTTGTGTAATGTAGTTCTTTTTACATTTGTCACAAATTCATTCATTGTGTTTTTCCTAAAATGTGACTACCATTTAAGAACTGATCTATTCTGGTAATAAATTGTAGAGCTTATCTTTGTTAATATCAATAATGCACAATGCATTCTAATAAGACTGTTATTACTTTTATAGTAATATATTAATCATTCTTGCTACATATAAATAATATATATATATATATATATATATATATATATATGTGTGTGTGTGTGTGTGTGTGTGTGTGTGTGTGTGTGTGTATACATATATATATATATATATATATATATATATATATATATATATATAGTAGCTATGAAATTATATATGCTACCATCAGAATTGCTTTCAAACAAACACACTAATTGGAGAAATGGTTTTGTCATACTTTCTATTTCTTTTTAACCAGTTGTTAATTCCCTGATCTATTAAGACGCCTTTGAAGTAGAAGAAATCTTAGTAACATATGAAAAGAAATCCAAATTATTGAGATTTCTGAAAGATACATAGCACCAATTGTATAATAACAATATTTTTAATGTGTAATTATGTTAAAAAAAAAAAAGAAAAAGAAAACCTTACTCATTGTTGGTATGAATATTTATTATTGACAATAAATTATTCATCCTCACAAAAAGATAAAAGAAATCTCTTGGCAATATAGTGTGAGAGTTATATAGGATTGATTAGGCTTTTAACATCTTGAGTTGGCTTTATCTGGCTAGTATGCAAGTTACTAGTACATATGTTAATCCAGACAAATAATTAACAAAAACTTGTCTTTCACCATCTCTTCAGTAATTTATAACTGACTTTTCTTATACTTTTGTGTGTGTGTGTGTGGGGGGGGGGGTTATCACCCATTAAGTTCATCTTCTTGAATCCAATATTCATTGTCTCATTTCTTCTGACCTATACATTTTGATTTTAATATGACTATATGATATAAAGTGGTGAGCTGACAGAATCATTAACATGATAGGCAGCACTTCATTTGTCTTTGAAGCTTTTCGTCTGTCTTTATGTTCTGAGTTCAAATTCCACTGATGTTAGCTTTGCCTTTCATCTTTTCGACTTGATAAAATAAGTATTAGTTGTGTACTGAGGGCGTTGTAATCAATTAGCCCCTCCCCTGAACTTGCTAGTCTTGTGTCAAAATTGGTCGAATCATTAGCACACTGAGCAAAATAATTAGAGGCATTTTGTTCTATCCTTACATTCTGAGTTCAAATTCCACCAAGGATGACTTTGCCTTACATCCCTTCAGGAGCGATAACATAAGTACCAGTTAAGCTCTTCCCTGAAATTGCTGGCCTTGTGTCAAAAATTTGAAACCAATATGACTTAGGTGACTATTTCAGGCGAAAATGAGAGTAGAAGAAAGTTAAGTTATATCCTTCAGTTTGAAATGTCTTAATGTATAATTATCCTTAGTTTTGGGGAAAAACCTATCATATAATTGAACTGAATTTTGAGATGCTAAATGTGAATTAGAATTATATAAAAATTGAGAATGATAAAAGAATGCCCATTGAATATATTGATTTCTTACACTTCTTAAACTTTTCTATCACCAATGTATTTAACCTCTGGAATGTAATTTGATTTTATAACTGATTATCTTTTAGCAGAAAGCATTTGTTAAATATTTCAGTGTGCAAAAATTGTAAACAAGTATTTTTAAAGTAACTTATCACTTATTAACCACACACCTGATAGACTAATCATACAGCTAAATAAATTATTTTCAGTCGTAATTTCAAAATATCAACATAAAAATTACACAAACACGTTAACAATAGAATATTTCTTTCTACATTCAGTTGTTTATTGTTCTCATTTTATTGATAGAACATCATCTACTCAGTTCTTTATTTTGTTTCTTTTACATTTGGTATTTGAATGCAACCACAAACTGTTGGCCACCAGAGTAAAAGGCCATAGAGAAAGGAAAATCTACAATATTTGTTTTGATCAAGTTTTTGATGTTATTTCTGTGCCAAGGGATAATATCCAATGGTGTCCTTAATCAATGAATCAATATTCTTTTTAAGTAATTCAATCTATAATTAATGATAAATGACAAAAAAAAAAAATTAGTGGCATGTATTATTAAAAAGTATCTTTAAAATTTTAAGTAAAAAATATTCTCTATCCAAAATGCAAAGCAAAGAGAATTTTAATGAATTTAGTGAACTCATTGGTTAAGTAAATATTGATAAAAATATTTTCAAATGCGATAAAATTATTTTAACGCATGTAAGAAACTTGAAATAGATTTCAAATCCTGCAAGTCTTTAATTAAAATTGGTGCATCAATTAAGTCTTCATATTGACAGGGTTGCATAAATTCTTCAGTTCATAGAATTCAAAAGCATTTTAGATGACCATTCATTGGTGAGAAGCTTCATTTATGATCTTATTGATGGAAATAATATCTGAAGCACATGTATTTGTATACACACAAAGACGAACATACTGGAAACAAACACATGCATTGTGTGTGTGCATGTGTGTGTATGTGCGTGTGTGTATGTGCGTGTGTGTGTGTGTGTGTGCATGTGTGCATGTATGTGCTTGCATGTAATTTAGTATCATAAACATTTAATTCTTTTATACACCAATTTTAGTGTGTCTCTTAAGTTATTCCATCTTTCATATGTTGTAGGCTTTGTAAATGTCTTTGATATTTCATTTCCTTTTAACAATCATATTTTACATTTGATTCACTCTACTCCTACATTAGAAACCAACAGTATTTATTTTTTGTAGGTAGGATAATCTAAGCCGTATAAACTGAATCAATGGAATACATCTAAGCTTTACTCTTATCAAAGTTATCAACTCTTATATAGAAAATGATGATTAAGAAATTGCAATGTAAGAACATGTTTTAACGGATTATGATTTCTGAATTTTAATTTCAGAACATTAGCTCTAATGTTTGCTGTAATACTATCACAAGCATATTAGTAAATTTTAACTAAGCCAGCTCATATGTAATACACCATATTTTAACTGCCTTATCTTTTAGAGAAACCCACTTGTTAGAAATAACATTTAAGCTGATATTCTCTATAGTCACCATCTTGCTTTTATATTATAAATCCTAGAACTAGTTTCCTTACCACATTCTGTTTCAAAGAATTCTCTCATCTATTCCCACTTGACCGTATTGATATTTTCTATTGCACAGATCTTGTTCTTGAGATATAGAATTTTATTCACTTCACTTTTCTATAGTCTAAATCTCACTTTTCATGGTTCATTTAATCACTTTTCAGTATTAGCTTGGAGAGCTGTTCTGGATGAATTCCCAGATGTCTTTCATTTATCTGTTCTTAAATGCTGCCACAGATTCTGATAGTTTGTCTCTGTTTTTGTAGCATCCAGGATTATTTTCTAACTTTGCTTCTTTCTGGTATTTCAAATTATTTCATTCTTCTGCATATGAGGTATGTTTAAAATGTTAATGCAAACATTAGTTAATATTTTTGAGGAAATTCCCACCTGATTAATGATAAAACCTCTGATGAAAAATTGAAATTTTTAATAATATTTTGCATGCACATGCACGCACACACACACACGCACACACACACACACACACACACGCACACACACACACACTTTCAGAATGTCTGTTTGTAAAGTGTGTTTCCTGTAAATATATCAGCATATAATAATGTAGTTAGAGGTTATCATTCATTACTGTTTATTTTCCTTCATATTTTCTTATTATTTTATCATTGTAAAGAAAAAAGTTTATAAAAACAAAGGCACTAACTACAGCTAACTTTTCTTCAATTATTGTATAGCTGTAGATATTGTTGTCAAACATTTCTACCAAAGGCTTTAATTATTGACTTTAATTACACTTTAAACGTACAGTTATTGTTGAGTTGAATTTGTATATAAAAATATTCTTATAATTGTTTGAGGATGTAGATGCTGTTTAGTTCCAGATTAGCTATGGTCGGTGACATTTTAACCGAGACTGTCCTGTCTTTTTCAAGCATAGCGTATTTGTTACCCTCCTTCATCATAATTTGGTCGGTTTGATTTGGAGGTGCTTGGGCTACTTATTCTTGTAAGTTGAGTGGTTATGTAGAGATTTGCTTATTGCCTAGTGTAAGGTTGATTGTGTTTATAGTTGTATGTTCCTAACCATCCAAAATCTTGCTGGTGCCTTAAGTTGAGTTTGCTAAAATGAAGCTTTTAAAGACACTTAAAAGAACAATACATCATATATCTAGAATTGCTTGTATTCTCTTTTTATAATTTAATTCTGTTTGTTACATGGTCCTTAAGTTTATGTTCATTGCTAATATCTATTTAAAATTGTGAATTAACAGCTTACAGCTCTCAATATGGTATTGTAATTCTTTTCTTTTGTCTTTTTGTTTTTGAATAAACTTTGAACATTAGTCTCTCACTAAAATAGTACTTGGAATATTTACAGAATATCTATTTCACCATCCTAAACCGACCACAAATGAAGAACAACTCTAATTTTCAGTAATCTGTTAGAGCTGAATATAACCCCTTTTACTCTTAAGTAATCCTTGTCATATTTGCCGTTATGTGATATGTTTTTGATTATCTTATTACTATTTTTCCCATGCTGAGATATAAGTATCAATTGATTTCTTCATTTTGTTGTTGTATCAGTTGATTTCTTTATTCATTGTTCTAGCAAATTGCCAGTTGGTTGCTGGAAAAGTAGAGTATTAATACACCTTAATTAGAAATGCAGAATACTGCTAAGATTATTTATTCTAGGTTAGCAAATCAGCATTTCAACCCACAAATTTAACTTATATCAGCTTTCAAGATTCATTTAAAAGCAGCCTATATTTCAAGAAACTCTAAAATCAGTTATAATAATTTGATTGTCTTCAAATGGGGAGTCCTTCTGAATATTATATTCTGAAACTAATTTTCCTTTACAGTTAGATAAATTAAAGCTGCAAATGTTCAGTGCTTTGCCCAATATCATTGCAGACCTAATAAGACACTTAAATATGTGATATTTTGCCCTTGACATGTAACTGAAATAACAAAAAAGAAGAAGAAATGATTGTTTCAACTCTAAATATTGAGAATCTATTAATAACTTACAATATTAGACTCTTGAAAGTTATTATTGTGAGTGAAAAATAATTTAAATCAATTTTCTGTTAGAATTTTTGACTGCAAAAATGTAATCTGAAGTGAAGATATAAAGAAGTCAAATGACAAGTCAAAATGTTATCAGACTATTGGCACCATTTTGTCCAGAAACCTGCAATTTGAATTTTAAAATGTCTAAACTGCTCACAAGTTAAAAAAAATTCTTCAACTTCTGGAACTAAGAGTTATGAATAAAAATAAATATGCATTTGTAGTAGAAACTTGCATAGTTTTAAAAAAGTTCTTTATATTTATGCAAAACAATAAATATCGTAAAAAATTCTCATTAATTATTTTCTATTGCTGTTCTGTTTTATGGCACATGTCAGGAATATTAAAAAGTAGCATGTTTGAAATTTTAAAGATGAAAGATTTTTTCAATACATTTCATTGGCAAAATAGTTTCAGCATTTATTGTAGTGAAGATATTTATTGATTATCTTTTATTCATTTCCAATCAGAAAAGAGAATATACCTATAAATTTCCTGACTGCTTCATTGTTGATTTTCATTTTTATGGCAGGAAATTTTTTTTAAGCCTAACTTATTATGGTCCCTTAACCCTTTCAAGACAAAAACAGATGATAATACACGTAACAGCTACTGTATAAAACTAATTTATTGTAAGACTGGTTTGATATCTATGAGGTCAAATATAAAGTAAAATATAACTCTCATAAAATGAAAACAATTTATACTGTTTCCAACTGACTTAATCCAAGTAAAATTTTCACTAGTGCTGGCTTCTTCAAACCAAAGCAATTGACAAAAAGGAAATTATGTGTAGTATGTGGAAAAGTATTCATTGTCAGCAGGTGGCTGACTGATAAAAGAGTGAAAAGGACACATTCCAAGGATAGAAACTTCAAATTATTTTTTTTCAATTGGGCTTTCTATTTGAATCAAAATTTAAAAAAAAAAAAAAAAATAGTGTATTTAAAACAATTAGGATAACTGAAATGGTTACAAAATTTGAATTAAAAATAAAAAGTAATGAAACTGTAATTTAAATTCTAATTGCAGATTTAGTTTTATAATTGAATTGTAATTTCAACTTCTGTTCTCAAAGAAATATCTAAATATAGCAAAAAATATTTGAATTGCTGTTTCCTGAATATGTTGAACCTGATGTATTATGAAAATGAGCATGAAATTTTAACTGATAATGCACATGAGAAAGAAAACTGAAATTGTTAATTATTCATTCCAAAATAGAGATGACTGAATGCGATCTGAAATAATGAAAAATATGTGCTCCTTCTTATTGAAGAAAAAAAAACATTGACATTTCTATTATTCAAACCAAGTTTTCCATTTAATCAGGTTAATGCAATGCACAAACATATCTCGTGACAATAGAGAGCAGTTAAATAAGATGATCCTTTGCCAAGAAGAAATATTAGATTGACTATGCATCATAAGATGGATAGTCATCATTGTAGTGTCTAATAAAGTAATTTATTTGCTTTCTAATGGAAACCTTAAATCAGATTAGTTCAGCTTTACCACTATTCAAATGTAAGTAACGGTATCACTCTTCACATTTAAAGAACAAAAGCTATATGATGTCAAATCTTCTTGTATCATAACATATCATATTACATAAATGATCATACTGTATCATAAACCATATTGTAGAATATTTTGGTCTAGTTGTTTTATTATTTTCAAAGTATGAATAACTGTGGTTATGTCTAGATTGAATTCTTTTCATTGGTGAAAATATCATTCATCATTAATTACATTCTCTACAAGAGTTGATAATATAATTTTTGGCAAAGAACATTGCAACAAACTTGAACTTTCTGTTTCCCTATTCAAATACGATACTTTGTCATATCATTACTAAGATTTGTGTCTATAATGAGAGAAGATTGTGGTGTTAGTAGTTTCTCCTGAATTACAGATTATTTGTAAAAATATGCAATATTCAAATTACAAAAAGTGAATACCTGAAATTTTGTGTATCTTGAAAAATAAGGCATCAGTTTGCTTAAAAAGCACAAAAATATAATATGCAAACATCATACTTAAGCGTTATGGCATGTTACTAAGATTTATCTGTGATTTCAGCTTTACCCTTCTCATTAACATGTCAAAATTAACAAAAAGGGAAGTATTTTTGAAATGTGATGGGTTTTATCAATGCTCAGAATGTAATTTATATGACATTAGAAGGATGACTATCTAGAATACACTGAATTGGATACCAATTTATTGGATACCACCAACTCCAATGTTTTGAACATTAACCAAAAAAAAAAAAAGAACAAAACAAAAAATCAATTCAAATAAGTGAAAATGTCTATGTGGTCAGTATTTGAATGCATTACTCTACCAACTATTATGGTAACGAATATCCAAAAGAAATTATTTGCTATGTGTTTGTGTGCGAGTTGTTTGCAAGACATTGTGTGCGTAAATGTAATTCTGTTGCAGTTCCTTTTGTATGCAAGCTATTTCAATTTTTGCATAAACCATAGCACTTCTACATGAGAGTATGAAAGGAACTGACATCATAGTTAATTTCCACATAACTTGCTCACTCCTGTGAAATATGAAAACCAATTATACATTTTGTTTTTAAATGTTTTGGTTGGTAATTTTTGATAATATGAACTTCTTAGCTTTAGTTATTATGAGATGCCAGAGTGAACAGTCTAGCAATCATGCAAACAGGTTTAAAACAATGGTACCTAATGCCTTGGGAGTTGTATATGTTACATGTAGAGCAAGATAATACTGATACACTGCATTGTGGTGCACATTTTCTACTGTAAACAATATAGCTTTATTAGTTTTCACAATGAAAGTGAAAATATTTCAACTTTGAAGTACCTAGTTATTGATATTTTATGAGATATTTAAATCCTTTTTCTGTTTCTTTGATGTTCTTCCACTCTTAGTGAGTTGGGAATTATTTATTAGCTATTCCAAAAACACAGACGGATGGCAATTGTTAGGAGTATAACTAATTTTCAATAACTCTTCAGTGCATTTCATTGAAACATTTACATGTTTTTGAATGATCATATCAATTTTTTCTTTGAGAAGTTATTGATAAAAATGAGAAATAAAGTTTTCAAAGAAGATAAATAAGAATTCTATCAAACTAATTATAAAGCATATTTATCTAAATAATTGCAAATATCTTTCTTTCATTGATTTTTAATTTGGTGAGGAGAATTGAAGCATATACATTCATTTCATAATAATATACATGATATTAATAGCATATTCATAAATGAAAAAGGCAATCCAGCACACAGGAAAAAAATAAAACATTTAGAATTATCTCAATAAAACTGTTTTCACCAGAACTCTTTTGGAGTCAATTCTGTTATGTTTTGCTAATCTTCATTATCATTCATATTTACATATTTTGATTTAATATTGTTATTTAGTTTAAAAACATCACAAAAACATTTGTAACAGATTAATGTCAAATGTATTAAGAATTTAGATGTCTTCATGAGAAAACTATATTCTAGCTGAGCCTTTCAAGCAAAAAGATTTTACATCATTGCAAAATATGGGGAAATTTAACAAATTACAAAGGAGAAATATAACAAATTAAAGACATTATTGTCAAATTTTAAAAGGCGGTGATTTCGAAATTCAGATTAGTCCCGAAATTATCAGATAGTATGCATGATTGACTATACATTGATAAGAACCACAACTTACGTAATTTCTTTGATAACATATCAGCTATCTGTGATTTCAACATGCTTCTGTTAGCCATTAACTATCCAACCGCAAAGTAAGATTTTAGGGATTTTTCATTGTTTTACTTTCCAAATTACAGAAATTCAATTCATGAACACAGAAGAAATGCAGTTAAAAAGTAAAAATATAATATCATATTATTGAAATTAATTAAAATTAAAATGTTCATCCCATAAAAGTGAACATTTGATTGATCCATGATCACTTCATATTAAATCTTATGCTATTCTTGTCATGCCTGTTGAAAGCTATTAGTGTTTTTTTTAATTTTCATATTTAACATACTAAATAAATTCTTAGTATTTATAATTTTCTTATAAAGAAGAAATACATATTCTCATGCACCAACTAAAGTTTTCTTGATACAGAACTAACCATTGTCATTAATTTTGTATTGCATTCTTAAAACATTTAGTTTTGAGGGTTTTTTTTTAGTCCATCTGGCTGTAAGAAGAAAGCATTAGATAATACATTTCACTCCTCTAAGCAATGTAAAAGAGATATGTTATTCATTGGTTTGCATTATTGAGAACAATTTTTGTCATGAATACAGCTAGAAATGGGCATATGTTTCATCATCATGCTTTCATATTGGCATTGCTGTCATTTAGCCTCAGGTCAACCTAAATGGGACAAATCTAAGAACAAAGCCATTCCAGCCTTGTTCATTCATAGTTTACCAGGATTACATTATTCTCGGTACATATTTCTAGGCATTGGGTGTGAACTGAAGGTAATGTTGCTGCTTTGTTTTAATTTTTTTTTTCAATATCACTTAAATTAGTCTTGTGATTGTAATTAATAGTTGTTATACATTTTATCTGATAATCAAATTCAAATCTAACTACAATCTATATTGCCTTTCATAAACCATCAGTAATAGCTAGAGGGCTAATTTAATAAACTGCATTCCTTCTTCTCATAAATGTTATATAAATGAAATAATAATTTTAGTATGATGGCCATACAGCTGTCAACTGAAAGCTGAACTGAACTATTTTTTTATTTCAAATAGTACTAGCATTGAATCTGCTTTTATCCTCCAGGGAAAAACTAAATTCAAATGCTAATATCAGTTCAATTCACAGTACTGTATTGAGATGACGAAATTGGCTTTCTGTTTACTCAATGATAACAAAACATTATCTCATTATTATTATTATTATTATTATTATTATTATTATTATTATTGCTTTTTCCTCGTTCAGTAGTAGTTTAGTAGTTTACAGTGATAAAATCTTGTTTATCAAACATAAAAATGGGATTTCAACATCCAGTATTGCATCTTGGGAATGTATTGATATCTGAATGAATCTTGGATTCACCTCTATGCAAGAGACTCATTTCGGTATGAGCCAATAAGGAAGCTTGTATCAGTCACTCAATCCTTCCAGAAATGGCAGTTAAATTATTTTCAACTCATACCACACTTGCTTTAATAACAAATGGCATATTGATCAATGTTGGCCTAGAAAACAGACAGAATGGTCAGAGCTGAAACTTTGGTGGAATAACATTAATTATATACTGATACATCTTACTATATAGCATCAAATACTACTCTACTCAATCAACTAGCACACAACTGCATGCTACCATCCTACACCAGCACATAGCAATATACCACACTATATATATATATGAACATAGTACAATTTAACATGCAACAAACAAGCAGGTGTACATTCACTCAGCCAACCAGAAATAGTTGCCAAATCTATAACCTACAGTAGACAAACCCTACTGTTTTAAAAAGTGTAGGATATATTATACAATGTAGTCTTGTGTATACAATAAAATGTGATGAAATGACTTTGATCTTAGGCTTATTAGACCAGCACTGGTAATGGTCTTAAACAAAAACAACAACTACATCACACAAAACATACCATAATTCACAATATTAATAAGTACAGTAGAAACCACAACACTTTGTTTGAAATAGATTGGATGATGATACTGTGCATGGAGCTCTAAAATCACCAGTAGAGGTTGTACATCTAACTGCACACAGAGGAAATACTATATATATATCCAAAGTCACAAATTTATACATTTAAAAAAGAGAGATTCAACACCGGAGTTTTATCCATTTTTTCATTCAATGTAAACATTTCTTATTTGACTATATTCAACCATTAATAAGTTAAATATATTAATCGTCTCACACGTCATCAGGAATGATTTTCATTAGAACAAAAAACCAAAAGAAAACATAATGAATCGATCGAACAAATCAAATTTTTAAAAATTATACCATTTTCCATTAAACACGCTGTCTGTTTACTTTCTCGGATATTTTTAAAAATTTGATTTGTTCGATGGATTCATTATGTTTTCTTTTGGTGTTTTGTTCTATTGAAAATCATTCCTGATGACGTGTGAGACGATTAATATATTTAACTTATTAATGGTTGAATATAGTCAAACACAGAAATGTTTACATTGAATGAAAAAATGGATAAAACTCCGGTGTTGAATCTCTCTTTTTTAAATGTATAAATTTAAAACTTAGGAAATATAAACAATGAGAACGATCCTTAAGGAATCTAATCAATGATCCTTTGAGGTGAAATCTTATGCTATATTGGTAACGATTACAAAGTTTACTTTGAAAAATCATATATATATATATATATATATATATATATATATATATATATATATATATATGATAATAATATTAGGGATAAAAATCCAAATTTACAGGGAAAAATTTAATTTAATTCATTAAAATTAAATTAAATTTCACAATATATAATATATAAATATATAATTTAGAGAAAAGAAAACAAAATTATTGAATTCATCCATGAAAATCCACAATCACATAGAAAAATCTAAAAAGTAAATACACTAAAAAGACCATTAAAAAAAATCGAAAGAGTACAAAATAATAATTATTAAAATAGTAAAAATTACTACACGTGTTTCATAACCATATTTCCATACAGAAAATAAAATCAAAATCAAATCGATTCAAAATAAATCGATCGAAAATCAATCCTATTCAAGAATATAGCTAATGGGTTAAAATATAATAATAATAATAATAATAATAATAATAATAATAATAATAATAATAATAATAATAAGATGAATGTATACATATCGACTAACAATAAATATCAAATGAATTTATATAAAAATACTTATTTTACCAATAAATAAAAGAAAAACATTTAACAATATTACTGAAAATAAATGCAATACTTATCTTATCGAAGCTTTAGTTTAAACTAAAATTTTAAACGTTATACTTTTAACTTAGCATTTATTAGAATTAATTTGCATAACAATATGGCGTAAAGAAAAGTAATAAAAATATGGCGTAAAGAAAAGTAATAAAAATATGGCGTAAAGAAAAGTAATAAAATCAAAATGTATTTTAGCTTTAATCATAATTAAAAAAATTAACTGTATTATAAACATTTACTCGAAATTTTAGAATTTAAATAATTTTAAAGTCTCATAAATTAAAACTGGTAAATTAGTATTATACACGAAAGAAGCTAAAATACTATAAATTAATATATTTACATTAAATAAATTAATCAAAATATTTATGTTATTTAATTTTTAAAAATCATAGTATTATTTAATTATTAATATATAATATTCACTAAAAATAAATATATTATCGTACTGATCAATATACACTATATAATTACAAATTATAACTACTACATTTAGTAAGATAGGGTTTATATATATATATATATATATATATATATATATATATACACACACAGATACATACACATATACATATATATACACAGTTAGGTAAACATATTTTATAAACAATTTAATTTATGTCTACATTTAATTTTACATTCATCAAGGAAGTTAATCAAAGTATCATCATTATTAATAATATCTCCTTAAATTCATTAGTACACAACTTACAAAAATTACTACCTATATGATAAGATTTCGCCTTACAAACTGTATCCCAATTTAAAATGTACTTAATATTTTTAGATTTTAGTTCCCAAATATATTTACTAAGGCCAGTAGAATTAATCAAATTTCTATTCTTAAAGGAATTTATGTGTTGAACCACATGCAATTTAAGTTTATTCGAAGTCGATCCTATGTAAATCTTATTTAAATTATAGCCATTAAATTTATTCCCATCCATTAATGTCACTATACATTTATACACCACATCCTTCAAATCACATTTATTATTAAATTTACATTTGGTCTTATCTCTACATGTACAATTCGTTATATCCTGGTCCTTATTATCATTATTAGAATAAGTATTTAATTTTTATTTGTAAAACTTATTTAACTTAGATCTATTAAAAGAAGAAATAATGTTACCAACATTATTAGTAGTAGAATAACATACTCCCAAATTATTACTAGAAAATATTATTATATATCTTTTTCTATACGGAATATATCAATTATATTTAAAATCTCTTTAATAATGTTAGTTTTAACTTGAACGCCATAAGGAATAATAAGCCAAATTTTGTTCATATTATTGATATTATCATATTTTTTATATATATTATTAAATTTACTATCATTCAATGAATTAAATTTAATCTTATTATTTTATCCATTATAATTATGTTTGATTTTATTATCATAATACCTATTATTCTTACCATTATTACCTAAGTAGACCTTATCATAATTCTTAAAGTTATGTTTATTATAAAAAATAAATGGATCATTAATATTATAATCTTTGATATTATAATTATATTTCGAATTATTAAAGAATTCAATATTATTAGTATATCCTGCCTCATGAAGGGCTTCATTATAATAAGATGCATGTTTTTGGAAAATATCAAAATTAGAAGAAAGTAATGATGTTCTCTTACCTATATTATATGCTAATGATTTCTTAACTGAGGGTGGATGATTATTATTAGCATTAATATATATAATGTTTTCATTAATTTTATGGAATGGTTGGGTTTTACCTGTTATTAAATTAAAATTAGCATCTAAATAATTAATATTATAGTTCTCATTATATATAGTAATCATTTTTACTATTTTAATATTTATATATAGTAGTGATTTTTACTATTTTAATATTTATTACTTTGTACTTTTTTGATTTTTATTATATGTCTTTTTAGTGTATTTACTTATTAAATTTTTCTATATGTGATTGTGGATTTTCATGGATGAATTCAATAATTGTGTTTTTTTCTCTAAATTATATATTTATATATATATATATATATATTCTATTTAATAATCCATTCTGCTGAAGACACAAGGCCTGGAATTTAAGGGGGAGGGAGATAGTCAATCTCCAGTGTTTGACTGGTATTTAATTTATCAACCCTGAAAGTGGAATTTGGACTCAGAACGTGATGATGGATGAAAATGCTGCTAAGCCTTTTGATTGGCTTGCTAATGATTCTGCCAGCTCGCCACCTTAATATATTCTGTTTAATAATAACAGATACAAATGCTAGTTGGTTTCTTCAGTCTCACTTTACTTCATATACAAGGAGGGAAAGAGAAAGTAAGAAAGAGATACAGGGAGAGTTAAGTAACAAGATGACTGGTCGTGCTGTCTATCTCTCTCTTTCTCTCTCTCTCTCTCTCTCTCTCTCTACCATACACACATACACACACACACATTTTGTGACCCAAATGACAGTTTAGTATCACCATTGTAGCATGTTATCTTAGATATTTTTGCCTGCAGGTACTAATAATTTTCTACATAAGTGAATCCTGTCTCATTTTCTTACATATGCATATGTGTGGAGGCATACACACATACACATGTGTGCACAAACACAGCTAGTACTAATCAAAGCATACTATAAAATTTGCACTTTTATAAGTTTTAGCAAAATCATATATTTCTGTTTGATTGACAATATAATTTCTTAGTTTTTAGAAAAATTCTTTGTATATTTTCTTGTAAAAAGTGTTATCATTAGGTTTCCTCTTCATTAAAGAAGTTGAAATTAAATATCAATACATATTTCTACATGTATACCCCCCCCCCCCTTATGAAGTAATTATATTTCTTAAAGTATTGTTTGTTATGCATATAATGTCTTATCTGCTTTTTTCTTCAGTAATTCAGTAGTATGGTATTATTACTAGTGTAGAAGTCACTTTATATTAAAATAATCATGGATCTGGAAATTTATTGTTTCTCTTTAAATTGCAGTATCTTTTTGCCCCTTGTATTACTTAGGAATTTTATAATTATGATAAAGGAAAATTTAAGAAACATTATTATTACTCCAATATTTTGAATTATTTGGTTTCCTTCTAAATTAATTCTTGTCATTTACTGGTTTACTGTTACTCATGTTGAAAAATAAGTCAATATTTTCTTTATTATCATATATTTTATTCGAAAATCATTTTTTTAAAATCTGACATTTTCATAACAAAATGGATAGAAAACATCAACATATTTCTGTGTAAAAAAAGTGAAAACAAAAAGTTAAGATTCTGAAGTATATATATCCATGAATAACAGGAATACTATCATATTTATCTATTTTTATTTTATTTAGTTTCAATTGCTCAACATGATGAGTATATTGTCTGTGAAGTGATCTTGTTTGGTTTGTGGCATCTATCTATCTATCTATCTATCTATCTATCTATCTATCTATCTATCTATCTATCTATCTATCTATCTGTCTGTCTGTCTGTCTGTCTGTCTGTCTGTCTGTCTGTCTGTCTGTCTGTCTCTCTCTCTCTCTCTCTCTCTCTCTCTCTCTCTCTCTCTCTCTCTCTGTTTAAGGGTTTTGAACATAATTTCAAATGTTATTTTTTTATATCTCTGTAGTTAAGTCATTTTCGTTGTCATCTCCTGGTGCTCAGTTAACATGGCATCTAATTGTAATTCATATACTTTCTCTTCGTTCCTTCTATCAGTAAGGGTACTTTTGGCATTTACAGTACAGAAGACCAAGAATTAATGATTCAGAGGAAAGAATCTATCAGTCCTTGACTTCAGAATGGAGAGACGAGGGATAAAGGTTGACGCAAACTGTATGAGGGGATGGGAGTAGTAAGTTGTATCAAGAATAATAGATGTAATATAAATCAATTAGTTTACATGCTATTTTGCAGTTAGTTTGGTGTTTAACCCATAAGAAATTCTCTCGTTTTCTGTATAATTAGTTCAGTGGCTAAAGGGATGTACTTTGCTCCTAGCAGAGTATAGGATTAAAAAATGAATATAAATTATGAATCTTGCACTGGAAGACTCAAATACCTAGCTAATCTTCTATTATAAATGCTTTGGCAATAAATAAGCAGAAAAGCAAAGCAGGAACTTGAAGCCAAATTTATCCTGACATGTAACTACTTTAGTATCAGACCAAAATATTCATAAGCTAATCATTATTCATTATTTTCCCTTTAATCTAAAATTTCCTATATTCGTGTCTGGCATCGTATGGCTTGTGCATGTTCTAGGCTTTAGAATATGTGCTAAATATAATTTTGTCTATCAAATTATTTGCACTGAAAGATATTAAATATTGTGATCGACACAGAATGGGGAAAATATAAAGATATTTTGTCTGTTAAAGCTTTGTATGTACATCCTTCTGCTGGATATTTCACAGCATGGTCAAAATCTAAGACTTATCAAATGTGTTGTATTTTGAACATGGTGCATATCAATTACTGACAGACGTTCCATTTCTACTGAATCACAGAGGAATTAGCGGTAAGGAATGCAGTTAGCTGTGAAAACGATGCTTCAAGAAACCTCTTACCAACAGGAGGTAAAACAATGAATTTAAATCATTAAAAAAAAAATTTTAATTTTCTTTCTTTGAATCTTTCAGTCATTAGAAGCCACTAATTATTAGTCTTGCTCCACTGCATTTAAAGCAAATCAGAAGTGGAATTCAGCCCTCTCCATGTCACTTTTACTTCGTACTTCAAGCTTATGGGACACATGCTAATTTTGAAGTTTTCTCATTTTTTTATCACTTAGATATTGATATATCTAATTCAGTTTGGTTGTTTGTCATTGAAATATGGTATGCAATACCAGTCATATGGATAGCATTGCTTATCGTTTGGTTCTTACTCTGTCAACTCAATTGGATGGTTTATTTTGAATATCAAAATAATTTTATGGAACTGCGATTTCTTAATTTAAAGGAAGTTCTAAATGAAGTAACTATACAAATCCCAAAGTGTATTCATAGTTGTTATTTATTTCCAGTTAGAAATCAATTCAACATGTGTTCATTTACAATGGCATTCATGCTGTGAGATACATGGATACTGAATCTATCTATTTAGCTCTATATTTCATTTTTAATACTTTTGCAAATAAAATCTTAACTTCTTTCAAATTTCTATATACCAAAACATATGTATTAACAGCATGTGCACACACCTGCTCATAGATCCATAAACATATACACACATCCATTCATACAAGCTCCTATTAAATAATTATGATATATAAGTATTATATATATATATACACTTTCATGCATAGACTTCATACAAAATTATCTATATTATACATATCTTTCAAATGAGCTTAGTGTGAGGGAATATAAATTAATTTGTTTTTAACTTAAAATAATGTTTTCATCATTCTTTATAACACATTTATTTTTATAATACCCATATATTATATAAAAATAATACATATGCATATTTTATATATCCTCTTTTATTGTCTCCAAAACCACATGCTTATATATTTTAAAATTCTTCTCTGATAGTAACAAGAGGATTACACATTTTAATTAAAAATCTCTTGCATGAAATTGGATTACATCAATGCTGTTACTGCAATTATTAACATTTCCACTTTTTATGATTTTTTTTATTTTCATTAATTATAAAATACATGTCTTCAGATATTAATGAAATGTAATTCTTTGATACCTCTCTCTCACACTCTCTCTTCTCTCCTCTTTTTTTACACACACAAACACATGTTTGTATTTCTTTCATTTCTGTAATAGTTTATCAGGCTAGTTATAGTTTTGGATTAACTTGTGAATTCTGCTTACAAAATAGAACAATATTCTGCAGAACAAATATTAAAATAAGCTGTAAAATCTAACAATGCTATTACAAAACTGTGATAATGCATGTAAAACTAACTATACCTATTTACTACATTGACATCAGGCTTCACATTTACATGAGATAGAAAGGGATATTGAATGACATTCACACTTTTAACTTAGGCATTAATGGTGTGGAATGAAATTTAACCAGAAATTTTAACCAGATCACAGTTTAAGCTTGTCAGGAATTTACCTTCTATTCTACTATTCTCTTTCTCTCCTTTTCACACCCACACTCACGATTTTGTGTGTATATAGCTATTTACCATATATATATATATACATGTACATGTAGAACACACACACATGTGAATCTGATTACTGGACTGAGCTGTTTTATTTCCCTTACCCTTTTTTGAAAACTCTTTTGAGAGCGTATTTGCATTACAATGCCTGTGTTTTATCTTCGGAGTTATCATTTTTTTTCTTATTATTATTTCCTGTATTATGTAGAGTAGAAAATAATATACAATATTGAAAGTGAAGAATATGAAATGCATTCATTATTCCTGTGAGTGCATGTACACCACTTTTCTTTTCTATATTCACTCTTTTCTCTTTTTTGCATACACCTACATAAAACATATTGTAGGTTTCAATATTGTTCTCAAAGCTGAGTGTCAACTGGCTGAAAATTAAATGTTCAATATAGATTTATTCTCCATGGAAATTGAATAACCCATCACAACTGAATCACTAATTTGTTTCAATTTAAAAATTCTAATTCAAACAATTAATTAGCTCTGCATCATATTCATAATCTCATGAATCATAAATATTGTTTAGAATATTTCAGTATTTTATTTAAAGAAAATTCTTTCTATTTGACACGACTTTTATACGATAAACAAGTAGTTTTTTATTGTATATGTGTGTTATACACCCCTGCTTGTGCTATTGCCCCCCCCCTTTTTAACCTTGTATATCGTTTGAAAGTATTCCTTGTTTGAAATGAAGTACTTCTTAAGTGCTGAGATGAAGGACTGTATTCCATCTGTATGAGCACATTTGATAAAAGTAGATATTATTTCTTCCTAAACTAAGTAACCTAGTAATGTTAGATATATTCATTGCAATGATCTTACCCCTAAGATATGAATGTTAATAGGTTCTACATTCTTGTATTAATGTATTCAGCTTTCCTTTAACTACATTTGTTTTTACATGTAACATCTTACAAGATGTGATGGAAAAGAAACAAAAAATGGATTGATGGGAGAAAAAAATGAAAAACATTATTCTGTAATTACCAAGCATGTATCCACGTAAAATAAGAATTGCATTTGCTTAATATGAAATGATAAACATACATAACAGTTCTACATGTTATGCTCTTACTTGAATAAAAGAAGTGAAATAGGATGAGAAAGAATGAGTGGGTAAATAAATGAAAAGTTAGAAAATAATATAACATCATGATAGTAATTGGTATATATATATTCTAGTGCAATTTTCTATGAGTCTGTCAGGTTAATCTATTTCTTCAAACAACATAGCCAATGTGCATTTTCTTGTGTTCTGAAGTCACAAGTTGTGATAAGAGACTGTGATTTGGGTGAAAGACGATCCAGATTTGTAGAAAAGAACAAATTTCAATATGGATTTTATTAGAATGATTCTCATTACCAACTTTCCTGAAGGAATATTTCTATTGAAATTATATCAAGAGTATTTTGTATACACATTCAACAGAAGCTTCAGAAGTGGTGATAATCTTTCAAGTAATTTGATTAAGCATTATCATGGTTGTCTATTTCCACACAGTATTTTAATGAGATTTCATTTTTTATGTATTATATAAGAATTCATGTATAAATACTGTGAAATGTTGGTTAACTCAGCAACCCAGCAGTAAATATTTTCAGTACAAAAACTACTTAACTTTATAGATGACATAAAATTCTACTCATTAGCAATGAGAAATATTTAGTTTGTTACTAAACAAATTTTATATTTTTAAGTTACACCTGAGTCAACCAATATTAAGCCTTAAAAATAATTGCTTTTAGTTATTGAATAACATTGATGTTCAGTAACACCTGACTCCGTGATATAAGTCAAACTAATACTATCTGG